>NC_142410.1:9154121-9454121 GCF_059441095.1 Idiotropiscis lumnitzeri
ACCTTTTGGCTGCTCATTCTAGGCAACAAACGAGAACGTCAAGCTGTTTTGCAATTTTGGTGTTTTTATATTAAAATGAAAAAAAAAAAAAAACAGTGGTTCTTCTATTTTTAAGATTTGTTTTCAAACGTAATATCCAATGAAATCTGCCACTAAAAATAGAAAAACGACTCGTTATTTGAGTTTCGTTTTAATAACAAAACACCAAAATTAAAACATTACGTTACCACCATCTAGCGGCCGAAAAATATACTAACACTTCATCGCATGTATTTCTTCCCCTTCTTTTTGTTTTACTACTTTAGGTTCGTGGTTGTCAAACTTTATACCCCAAGTGCAGCCAAAGAAAACACCAAGTAGTAATACTTCAAAGTACCAATATTCTGACCCACATTAAAATACAGTGACGCCGTCATTCAGCATCATTTTCAAATCTACGTGCATCAAGGCACAGTCATGTTGAAATTGACGCTCATTGCAAGGTTTACAGGAAAGTCCATTTACCAGCAGACCTGCAAGTCATTGCACAGCTGCACTCACGTAAACACATTTTGCTCTTGCGCTCGTGAATCCTTTCGCCCACACTTCCTCTCGTTATTCTCTAAAACAAACACCCATCAAACTAAGATAAACGCGCACAAGGTTAAAAACGCCATTGGATGTCTTGTAATTGATGCAGAGGATGACGCAGTGGGATGCGTTTGTTTTGTACGATTTTTTTTTGTTTTTTGTTAAGAGGAAACACAAAATGGTTTTCGGTAAATTAGGTATGCCATGACTGGACGTGGGAAAGGAAAAATACGGAGACTCCTAGACTTTAATTAGAATAATAGATGGGCAATGATGTAATGTGGGTAAAAAATGATTATTTAATTCCTTTTATTCATCGAAGTCACGTGTCATAGAATTCATTTGAAAGGAATGTGATCATCAGAAATTGGACAAACAGCAAACATTCCAAAGCTTTGTTATTTTGTTCTACTTTAGAAAAGTGGCAGGGAAGAATGAAAACAGTTTGACATTACTGAGAATTCAACTTTTTATTTTTTTTTAACATCTTATAAAAAAAAAGGGAAAAAAGGGAAGAGGGCCATATATAGTCGTCGAAGTTCCGCTGAGCATTAAATCACACTTTAAATGTCTGAGCCCTGAAGAGGACACTCCTTCGCCGGCTCCTCTATAAAGGCACAAACTTCTTTCGAAATTAACAGAAACGAATCTTGCCGTACAAGGAGCCATCATATTTCTTATTTAAGTTAATTATTTCTTGCCTTTTTATTCTTTGTAATTTATTTATTGATCATTTTTGTATTTATTATTATTATTTTATTTAACAGGTAAAATTTTCTTTTTGCCTCCAAATGTTTTGGTTAGCAAGCGACACTTTTGGCTTCTTTTTTCTCCTCACAAACCTTCCTGTCTCGCTTTCTTTCTATCTCGCTGACTCCAACCCACTTTTAGCCTTTAGCAGTCAAGTCAGGGAGGGGCATCTTTACACAGGTACACAATTTCATATTAGATATCCAGGTTCTGTTTAATTCAAATTGTGAGTTATATTTTTCTTTTCTTTTTGTTTTGTTTTTTTTGCAGAAAATCACAGACGAGGGATGTACTTGCAGATCAGCCAGGATGGAAGCGTGTCCGGAAGCGATGTTCAGACCCCTTACAGTGAGTGTTTTTTTTTTTTGGTTAGAACGTCTGCCTCACAGCTCAGCGGTTCAGGGTTCGACTCTCTGCTTGGACCTTCCTTTGTGGAGTTGGGATGTTCTTCTCATGTATGTGTTGGGTTCTCTGCAAGTAATCCTGCTTCCTTCCACCTCCCCAAAAATATGCACATTAAAAGTAATCCAAGTTGGAAAAACTTTAAAAAAATGAATGAATGGAATTTATGGCAACAAAGCAAGCAAGTTGTTGAATCTGAATCATTCAAGGCCTTCACGTTCATGTTGTGTTTGAACGTTTCCAGGTGTGCTGCAGTTACAATCGGTGCAACAGGGCCACATCGCCATCAAAGGTCAGAGGTCGTCTCTGTTTCTGTGCGCCGACAGCGGGGGCTCGCTCAGGGGTCAGGTGAGTTAAACCACTTTTTTTTTTTTAATTGTGTGAGAGTCTTCCTATGTCGCTTTCCATGGGAGAAAATATTTATTTATTTATTTATGATGAATCTGGTTGCCTCCTTGCAATTTATTATTATTATTTATTTATTTTTTACAGAAAGTAGAGGGTCAGCCCAGCTCTTCATGTGTGCCGTTCTCTCTCCCACAGACACAGTTCTCAGCGGATGACTGCACCTTCCGAGAGTTGCTCTTGGCAGACGGGTACACCCGCTTCCTGTCCCCGCGTCACGGATTCCCCGTGTCGCTGGCCTCCAGGCGATCCCCCGATCGGCACGCCGTCCCCTTCACCCGATTCCTGCCGCTCAAGGATACGCTCCCGAGGGAGACGGCATCCGAGCAGGCGCCGGTAGGGGAGGCAAACTTCAACCTGGACTCTGATGACCTTCTTGGAATGTCTCAGGAATCCATGCACAGTCCGCAGTTCTCAGTGGAATAGTGAAGGGGGTGGGGGAGTGAATCGAGTGAATTTACTGGTGAATTTTTAAATTAAAATATTTAATAATATTGACATTTGCCATGCTTAAAATGAGCAATACAGAAAATGGACGGATGGATTAATTTTTCTTTTTTTTTTATTGCATTAAACCTATTTTCTCTGTTGTATGTTTTCGGCTTAATATTATTCTTGTTTAAGTTTATTTAGTTTATTTAAGTTTATTTAAGTGTATGTTTAAAATGTATTTATGTTTAAGTACGACCGTGTGTTTTTGTCAGTACCTCGCAGGCATTTTGTCAGACTGGAACACATTAGAATGAAAATAAACTATTTTTGTAACAATTTACGTTTTTAGTATTTATTCTAGCTCAATTTGACTCTGGTTCATAAAGATGCGTGATACCTTCTGATAATTTAGAGGTTACATCTGAAGTGTTGCCTTGAGAAATAACTTTCATCACATTTGTAACTTGCCCATTTTTTGTTTTAATGAAGGAAAATTCTCTGATATTGGAATTGAGTCTCCTTTTGGTGTGTGCAACTTGGCCACCAGATGGCAGTCTTGTGCAGACAAATGAGCAGTTTTTTTTGCAGAGGATAAATAACATATGCCTTTGTCTGACAGTAAATATTAAATGGAGGTTGCATAACGTTACCTTACTAAAATAATTGCTTGAGTCTTTTTAATTTATTTTATTTTATTTTAATTTATTTTATTTTTATTTTATTTTAATTTATTTTATTTTATTTTATTTTATTTTATTTTAATTTATTTAATTTTAATTTTATTTTATTTTATTTTATTTTATTTTAATTTATTTTATTTTATTTTATTTTATTTTATTTTGTTTTGTTTTATTTTGTTTTATTTTATTTTATTTATTTTATTTTGTTTTATTTTATTTTTTAGAATACATGAACTGAACTAAACAATGATTATATTATATTGTATTAATGCTTTCACATCAGGGGTAGAATTTAATGATTTGTTTAACTATGGATGTCTGATTTTAGTACAAGTGGCTAACATCACAAGGATATATTTTTTCATTTTATTTTTTTTATGAAAATATGCCTTAGGCCATTATTTAAGACAACAAATTTCTGATTGCTTCATTTTTGCTCTTTTCTTCAATCCACCCTCCAATCTAATACTCCGCCACACTCGTATCGTAATGACGTTCGTGCTGCTTCATGTTCTTTTTTTAAACTGTAGTATACAGTACGCCTTCGCGTGGTCGCCAGTGACACTAACACAAACCAGCATGTGGATTGGAGTACACATGCCTTCCACGAGTCATCACTCTCATGCTATGGAAAGAAAGGCCTCAGCGTTCCAGGAAAATGGAGGATAAAAACAGCTTATACTGAAGTACCGAAGCTGTGCTGAAGGTCAGCAATAAAGATGTCACTTGAGGTGGAACGACAAAATCAAGTGGCCGATTGTAGAATTTAACCCCCCAAAAAAAACCACAGCTTCATTCTAAAAGCTTAGTAAAATATAGAATTTATTCAACGGTTGCGCGCATAACGAATCACAAATCAGTCGCATGTTCTCATGAATTGTCCCATGACAGCCCGATGAGGTCATGTGACTCGGGTCACACGGGCCACCGCCGCGAGCTTCGTGCCCGAGCGAGAACGTCGGCGTCGGTTATGCGATTTGCAACATGAGCTTTTCCAAAATAGAGAAGGTCTCAAATGTTTCCAGTGGAAAATATGCAAAGTAAGACGTCACAGTGTCTGGACATGCACGTTGTCGACAGTCAAACAAAAGCAAAAAAACTTTTTGCCGAGGAGGGAACTTGAGAATATACAAAATTCTACACGTTCTGTAAGACATTTGACGACATTTGAATGATTAAGTAAACGGTTTTTTCCTCCTTCCTTTTCACACCTGAGTGACCAACGGTTCTCTTAAATGCATATTTCCTTCAAATTCACCACTCTGCCCCATGTGAGCAAGAACCGTCCCGTTAAGGTTGTTGTAGGTACCGCCAATGGCGTAATAATCCCCCTCAGGATCCAGGTTCCCCTCGTGTGCCTCGTCGCCCTCGGGGTCCTCCTCCTCCCCCCATGGCAAGCTGGTGACATGCGTGTACGGGGATCGATCCTCACATTCCGTCTCGCGGTGGTAGAAGTAGCTGAAGTTGGACACGATGACGGGCACGGGGAGGGAAATGGTGAGCACGCCAGCGATGGCGCACATGGAGCCCACCAGTTTACCCCACACCGTCTCCGGGTGCATGTCTCCGTAGCCCACCGTCGTCATGGTGACCACAGCCCACCAGAACGCATGCGGTATGCTGACAAAGGACGTGTCGCTGTGGTCGGCTTCGGCGAAGTAGATGGCACTGGAGAAAAGGATGACGCCGATGAAAAGGAAAAAAATGAGAAGGCCGAGCTCGCGCATGCTCGCCCTCAGCGTCTGACCGAGGATCTGAAGACCTTTGGAGTGGCGAGACAGCTTGAAGATCCGGAAGACCCTCACCAGACGGATGACTCGGATAATCGCCAAGGATGTGGCCGGGCTGGTTTCGTTTTCCTTGGCCAGCTCCGTGCCCAGAGTGACGAAATAAGGCAAAATGGCGCTGAAGTCGATGATATTCATGACATCTTTGAAGAAGTGCATCTTGCTGGGACAGCAAGAGAAGCGCATGATGAGCTCAAAAGAGAACCAGAATATGCACACCGTCTCCACGATGAAGAAGGGGTCGTGGAAGATGTTGGAGGGTGGCGGCATGCTCTCCGACGTGTTCTTTCCTTGGCCATGGTGCTTGTAAAAATATTCCTGAGTGGGAGACAAACCACAAAGAAGAATATTGGGGTCACATTTTGGAAACCAACACAACAAAAGTCCTCTCAATTTAACACAAAATTGGATGAAACAATTAAAGCCAAAATGGACCATTTTTTTTCCAAACAAGCTCAGTTTAAATATTGTTTTTGATCGGGAAATTGAAATTTGAATTCTTTTTTGATCCATTCATTTTGGAGAAATTGGGAAATAAGTGACGACTTTTAATGAGGAATATGGCCACGCCCCCTTCCACTCTCGCCAAGTCAAGATCCAAGCCCGCTCCTTCGAGTCGACACGAGTTTAGCGAAGTTAAATGTCCGAAAAATAACCAGTCGGGGTTCGGGTGCGCATTCTTGCTCTTGCCCGCTTCAGGCTGCGTCAGTGGCGAATTGATCGGCACGGTATTTTGGATTTCGTGATCGCACCAGCTCACGCTTGACGTCAACAAATCCAAACGATCGTGCAGAACACTTTTTGACTTTCACAGGTTGGCGCGGGCAAGAGTAGTCATGCGTATTTGCATGTTGGTGACGATCGGTCGCCGTTTTAGACAACTGACAATTCGAGAAATATGACATCGCTCGCCTCACTGCTGTGACGTAGACGCTAAAAACTGGGAAAAAAATAACAAGCCGAGCTCCAAAAGGGGCAAGTGACGTAAATCTTATTACAAAAGAAAAAAAAACAAAAAACGTAAATCACTGCAGTTTTTTTTTTTTTTTTGGGTCATTTTTACATGCAAAAGTGCCAACGTCAATCAAGCGTTCCTTTAAGACCCCACAAATAATTTTCTGGTAAATTATAAAAAAAAAAAAAAATAAAATAAAAACACGGAGCTAGAAGTTTCAATTATTTTCCAAACGAAAGACGTGAAAATGACCGTCATAGCTTGCCAAGTCACGACAAAAACAAGCTAAGCCACTCCAAGTCACCTTCTCATCTGACTCGTACCCAGAAATCAAACAAACAAACAATTCCACCGTTTGAAAAGCGTGTCTATATTTAACTCTCATTTTACACACACACCCCTCGGGGGATACCGTTTTCTCAGTATTCTGATAACCATAACTTCAGTATGTTCGCCATCTCATTGGCCGTCACTTTTGGCAGCCATCATTAAAAGCGGTTGACATTTGCGGCTTTACATATCAATCATAGCTGCCCCCGATCTCGCTTGCACTGCACCTGTCTTTCCATTTTGCATGACAGTTTACGTCACTTTCAGAAATAGTGGCAATTTACGTTGAAGAATTCGCCGTGAAAATGCACAAGGCATGTCCAGTCGATTTTTTTTTTTTTTTAATGTAAACCAGATTAGTTGTGTGTTTGATACAATTTGATGCAAATTAGTAAAATGTTTTTCTAAATGACATTCGGTAGTAGGTCAGCGACTGTGTTTATTACTAAAGGTGCGTATCGGCTCCACAGTATGCGATCATCAGCGCCGAGGGTTCTCCTCCAACTAAATATAACCTTGTGAGATGTCTGAAGAGAAACACGAGAACGTCTCCGTGTTCCGCTTCGCATCCATCTCCACATTCATCACCATCCCACGGCCATAACGGCCGGCGCGCTTCAGTCGGGCCTTCCGACTTGGACCGGACAAAGTTACAGTATTTTCCTGGCAGCACGGAGAGGCGAGCGGCCCGGTGCCGAAGCCCCTGAAAGAATGCATTAACATGACCCGATGCATTCGACTCGTCCTGCGAGAGCTTTTAATCTTCGGTTCTAAGCCGGCAGAAGACTTTGGCAGTGCTTCACCGGCGCGTCTGGTCACGACGTGTGTGACCTTTTGGGCGCACACCTAACGCGGCGTTTTTACTCATCGCCTTTCGTTGCGACGAGGCTTCTCACCCTTTTTCTCCTTTGACACGTTCCTGAATTGAAGCATCATAAATGCAACATGGGTTAAGTCCATGCCGAAGTGTCAGTATTTTTCTCTTACAGAGGAATTTCCGGACTATAAGGTGCACCGGAATATAAGCCGCGGCAACTACAAAAAAATAAATAAATAAATAAATAAATACAAAAAAAAACAACTACTACTAAAAATAAATAAATGAATAAATAAAAATACTAAAAATAAATTAATTAATTAAAAAACATCTACTACAAAAAATAAATAAATAAATAAATTAAAAAAACAACGACTAAAAATAAATAAATGAATAAATTTAAAAAATGACTAAAAATAAATAAATAAACAAAACAAAAAAACAAAAAAAAACGACATACAAGTTGCACCAGACTATAAGCCGCAGTTTTCTATGTTAAAAAAAAAAAAATGTTGTTTACAGCATGTACAGAACGCTTTTGTACTGAGAATGCAAATAAAGGCACATACACAGATTGTTAAAACGGTGCCTTTTAACGCGGCAAAAACTTTGCTAATTAAAACAGAACACACCCAAGAGAAAAAAAAAATGGAAAAAAAAAATCAAGATTTATTTAGCATATTTTCTGAACTATAGAGCGCCCCCTACTGGTGAAAGAGAAATCCGCGGAAAAGCCGCACCGTTGTATACGCCGCATGGTTCAAAATCGAGGAAATAAGTAAAATACGGTGATAGCTGCGACATAGAAATACGAAGTTACCCAAAAAAAAAAAAAAAGTTTGAACTAGCTTAGCTGTTCCTAGAACTACGATTCAAATCATTGAATCGACTCTACCAACTCACAGCTTCAAGGTCGACCGTCATAAGAGATGGGGCGCACGTATTCATCATCCTTCTATTTCCATTCGCATTCCGTACCTCTCGCGTCTCTTTCTCAACGCGGAAGTCTGGCAGCGTCTCCAGGCAGAAGATGAGGATCGACACCACAATAACCATCACGCTGATGATGGCGATGATGCGAGCGGCCGACGACGATTCCGGGTGTTCGAACAGCATCCAAAGTCTTTTCTGCGTTTCGTTGGAGGGCAACGGCCTCTCTTCCTCTTTGGTGAAGCCTTCGTCCTCCTTGAAGCGGTCCATGATGTCCTCTCCCAGCTCGTAGAACGACAGCTCGTCCATGAAGATGTCCAGCGGGATGTTGGCGGGCCGCCGAAGACGGCCGCCTGACTGGTAAAAGTAGAGGATCGCGTCAAAGCAGGCCCGGTTCCGGTCCAAGAAGAGTTCATTCCGCATGGGGTCGAAGTAGCGTGACCTTCGTTGGGGGTCGCCAAGCATGGAGTCGGGGAACTGGGCTAAGGTGCGAAGTTGGGTTTCGTAGCGCATCCCCGAGACGTTAATGGCCAGTCGCTCACTCAGCGCCCACCCTCGCCTCCTCTTCTCATTTTCATTTTTTTTAATCTCCGTCGCGCCTTTTTCCACAATGTTCAGCTGGTTTTTCAGCTCTTTATCCTTCTCTCCTCCTTTTTCCTCATCCGGTTGGTCACTGCTGTCCATCCCGTTCGGTATCAACACGGCTCCGCAGACGTCTCTCCTGAGGAACCAGCAAGACTAAATCGCCTGAAACCAGAGACACTTGGTTTATCCCCCCCCCCCAAAAAATAAATAAATCAATTTAAAAAAAAAAGAAAAAAAAAAGAAAGTTGTACTCACCCAAACCAAATTTGAACTCTCACATTGTTCCTCTCCGGTTGCTTAGCGGGTTGTTTGTTCGTCGCTCTGTCATCATGTCCTTCAAATCGTCGTTTGTCAATCTGTCCTCAATGAAACCTCCCCCCCCCCACCCCACCCGCTGTCAGTCCTGCTAAACTCTGACCAGGTTCTGCGCAGATTCCGGCGCCACTTGTATGCTCGGGGAACATCCACAATCTTGTCCGTCCGTGTCGCCTCATGTTTGTCCCGTCTTGAAATTTTTCGGGAATGCTGTTCTGAGGAAATTCAATCTCAGTTCAACCCCTCCCTTGCCCCCCCCCCCCCTCTCATTTTAGCAATGAAGCAACACAACCTTCCGTCTCCGCTATCGAATGTCACGTCTGCATGGGACCCTTCGGTGTTGGTTTCCCTAACAAGCTCCATATTCTGGCCGGAGTTGCTCACAGCCCTCCTATGGAATCCCCCCCCCCCCCCCCCCGAGCCCCCTCCCTCCCTCCAGATCCCTGACAGTTTGTTGCCGCTCAAGTCCATGCGACCTCTGAGTTTACCTCAACATGCCTTCTTCCACCTCAACTTCAAGAGTATCGGGTAAAGCATCTTATGTCAGTCGTCCGTCTTCCACCCGTTCACTGACATCAACTACAAAAAAAAAAAAAAAAAAAAAGAGAAGTTTGTTCAACTAAGTCAGTCCGTTTCAAGATTGTGATCCATGTCAAAAGTGGAAGTCAGGATTTTTTTCTCGAAGGACTTGAACAAAAAAAAAAAAAGGATACATAAACAAGAACAACAAAAATAACGTACATCATTAACACTTTCAGAAATAAAGATATTACTTCCAGTGCATGAACTACGACTCACTTAGGATATCATTAATGTTAATAAAAATAGTCACTGGGTAAAATAACGAAACCCAGCCTGCAGGTACTATTTGTAATGATGTATTGCAGTAAATTTAGTGTCGGGTGTGTAAAACATACCTTAAAAGTCTCTTCTTCCCCCTTGAACTCAACTCGCCAGACAATCCATGACCACTAGAGGGAGTTTTGGACCAAGAGAAGGGAGGGACACAAAAAAAAAACAATCTCTGCCAACATTTGCTGCATTTAGTCACAGGGGCGAAAAGAAATTGCAAAATGGGCTGTTACATTTGATCTTTTATGTCCATATATTTAAATGACTGTACTTATACAGTAATAAATACGAGTAATAACCATACTATGAGGACAGAAGCTGCATGGCTCTAAGGCATGTCATTAACAAATAAATGCAAATATTGTGAGTTCATACCTTATGTCACGGATTAATATCCATGAGGAAGACAGAGGACTCGTCAGACCACAACGTTGTGTCATCTCTATTGTCATTATCAGGGACATAAAAGGGATTGTTGTCATTTTTATTGTTTCTCATTCGATAAATATTCCCCTGGCTGGAAACAAAAGGGCCATTTATGATATGATGCACCTATAAATGCTCATACAATGAATATAAAAAGTCTACACACCCCTGGTCAAATGCCAAGACCAAGGTCAATCACCTTTTCTACCAATTATATATATGAATAACCCGTGTAGCCCAATTGAATTTTTAATTTTTTTTTGTTTTCAAGAGAAAAATTACAAAATAAAGCTGCACAAGTGTGCACACCCTCTTGCTTTGCTCGGAAATTAACCAATCACATTCAAACGCAAACACCGACTGCCATTAGAAGCGTTCATAATTCCATCCACGTATCCACGTGCGGTGATGCGGGGTGTGAACACTTTTGCAACCACATTATTTCTGTTCTTTTTTGTTTTTTTTTATACTCGCCCTCTTGAAAAGATTAAAAACACAATTCAATTGAGTTTTATAGGTTAAGGGTCACTTGCATGGTTAAAAAAATAAATTAAATTGCATCTGAAAAGTAGTGCAGTCTTACTTTGTAAATCCACCGTCTTAGCCCTACAGTCAGTATATAAAGACCTCGCGTATGTCGGCAACTATTCCGTATCGGTTTCAAAATGTCAGATTGGGATGTTAGCTGGCATCCGGCGTCCATGATATCACTTGCTTTACTTCACCGTTCTCAGATATCGTTTGTCAGTTCCAGTCAAATCACAGATCGGCATCACGTGACCCGTTTTTACTTTTCCAAGCGCTATAAGGCTCAAATGCGTCTCCGGCCAAAACAGGAGGCCACTATACAGTAGAAGCTTTTTGGAATGATTGTCGTCCGAATACATCACGCCATTTCCTTTAACTTCCAACTGAATGTGTCATCTTTCACTTCCTCCAAGGACTTCTCATTGTGTTCTCGCTTCAAGTCGGATTAAATCCATCAATGCGCGGCAGGATCGTGTACCCGACTGGAACTCTTACTGTCAGCACGCTCACACGTGCCGCAGAATGTGCTCTCACGAGAATTTAGTCGGAAGTTGAAGCACTAAATTATTCGCCATTCATGCCTTTTGCCGCAATATTAAGGGTCAGGGCGCCGGTGAAAGGAAATATTCCGCAAAAATGGCGGCGACGTTGCTTAAAGGTGGCGAGACATATGTCGGGTTTTCAGTTAAGAAGGTCAGCTTTCTACCAATTTTTTTTTTTCTAACGGGAATTTCCCAGCAGGTCACAAAGTAGCACAAAGGTCATCACATTTTTTTTTCCCCCATTTATTTAAGTTCATCTCAATGATTCGAAGCAATTTTCAACGTCTCTGAAAAAAAAACAAAAGAACCCAAAACAAAAGCATCTCATGACTTATAACCAGTTAATTCAGTCAAGCTGCTATGCAGATTGAGTTCACATTAGTTCATTTTGACATTCATACATTTTTAAGTCTCAGTAGTAGAAATATGTTCAATTATGACACTTTTATTGATATGTTTCTATTTTCTCTCTTCAAAATATAAAAAAGATAGATCATGAACATTCCTTTGAAATATACTTTATACAGTTCTCGATGTGTTACGACATTTCAAAAATAAAACGCGGATACCCCAGTGGCCTCCTGGTCTTTCTGTCTCTCTCCCTTTCGACCGCAGTGCAGTGACTCTCAGTTCGGTTTGATCAATTCGACAATGAACAGACAACTTTTATCTTTGGAAATCTTATGTGGATGCATGACGACGGTCTGCAATATCTCATGTGCGATGAGTGATAGAATAAAAAAAAAAAAAAAAAAAAAAAAAAAAAATCTATGTTGGGATTTTTCAGCAAAATTAATTATTTGGAGTCATAAAGCCAAGACACACAGTCCGAAATATTTGCGTACAGTAAGTGTCAATCGGTGGCATTCCCGGTGCAGATTGCATACAGTTGTCTTTGTATGAATAAACCCGAAACAGTTCCATTCAAACAAAAACATGATTTTTTTTTTTTTTTTTTTTTTTTAAGAGCACATTCCACCCCAAAAGTCACGTTAGCATAGTCTAAACTCAACATTGTGAAGCAATCATGAAAGAAAAATAGACCATGGCATGCTGTTTGAATTTTTTTTTAAATCCCAGGACATGGACGATGATATGTTGTGGACAAAATGTGATGGTTTAAATCAGAAAGAGACATTTCTTGGGCCTTACACACACACGCGCGCACACACACACACACACATTTGGGTGACGATTTTCTGCATGCACCATTTTCACCACTGACCATCGCAGCCATAAATGTCTTTCAAGATGGAAACTGTCAAAAAATAAAGAAATAAATAAATACGAACAATAAGTGAGATTGTCCCCCCCCCTCCCAAAAAAAAAAAAAAAAAAAGAAATCCGAACAATAAGTGAGACTTATACAGTGCTTTTTAGGACACCAAACGTACGTTTTTTTTTTTTTTTTGTTGCAATCAGACCCTGTAATGCTAGCGCAGACTTGTGAGCGTCAGCCGTACAACTTTGCAGGAATGCAAAGAAGAAGCGGTCAGTTGCTGGAGCCCTGAACCAGCAGGGCTTAAAAGAAATTAAATAAACTAAATTAAGAATGAGGTCATGAATCAATCGATCAATCTGCTCTTGGCGGACACTGGGATTTCCTATCTTCACCGAAACACACTTGACTGACATCATTTTTGGAAGCTCTGGGTCTCTCTTGACTGTGCTGCGTGTGACAAGTCGGATGGGATGCTGAATGCAAGACCGCAGAGTTTAAAAAAAAAAAAAAAAAAAGAAAAGTCAAACATACACAATAAGACAAGCTACCTTTACACACGGCGAGTGTGTTGCCATTTGCCTCTGGGAGGAAGACGTTTCTGCTCTACAACACAGCACAGTGGTCATTGTATTGTTTTTCTCGAAATGTTCTCTTTTTTTTTTTTTAGGATTCATGACAAACAGCGGCGGCGAAGAGGCTAGCTCTAAACTCTGTCCTCACTCTCTCGATCAGGTCAGTATGCATGCAGTTTTTTTTTTGTTTTTGTTTTGTTTTACTCTAACACATCACACTGTGGGGTGTTCACATCATTACTTAAGTTTATCATGTCAGAAATAAAAGAGCTTCACACCGACTGCACGTCATCAACACAACCTGAGTCCTTAAAAGCAAACTTTGGAATGACACTTGGTTCCGTGCAAACCTGAAATCTCGGCTGACATCGCTTCATTAAAATGGTCTCATATATATATATATATATATATATATATATATATATATATATATATATATATATATATAAATATATATACACACAAACAGTGGAACCTTAAAGGCCAACAAATTCTGACACAAAAAAAATATGCTCCAAAAAAAGAAAAAAAATACCGTAAAAGTGGTACTAAAAACATTATACGGCAAGACGCAAGCTGTAACAGTTCCGATTTATTTGGGGTTGATCAGAGGCATTTTAAATTGTGGCAGTTGCGTTTCAACATGTCTTCGGATGCAATTGGTTCATTCGGAACGAGCCCCACCCCAGTTGTAAGGGGGGTGTGTGCACTTTTGCAACCACTCTATTTTAGTAATTTATTTTGTACTTAGATCAATTAAGGTGCACAAGGTGTGTTTATTGGTCACGTTAATGGTGGGGAGGAAAAATTAAAAGTTGATCCAGGTCTTCATTTTTGGAATAGCAAGAAAAACTGGCGTTATTTATTATCAACTGAACGATCAGAATCTTCCTGTGTCACTTCTAGGCTCACGACAACGGTCAAAGATGAAACACTCTTGGGGCGCCAATGTAGGATTCAGATCGAAGGACCAAAAAAAAAAACCAGAATGTACAAGGTTTTGGCATGATGACAGCGTTGTTTGGCCTTGAAGGTTACCACTGCATGTACGTCCATCTTTATCTTTCCGCAAAGTGGAACAGAACCGAGCCCACGAAGAGACCCTCTGAGGAATCTAATCTCCAACACTTCTTCGTCCAGTTCGCCCTGCTACAGTCACGTCGCAACTTCTCTTGTATTATTGCCAAAGAAAAAAAAAAAAAAATTAACACCAACTGAGTGTTAATCAAGCAGTCAAAGTACAGAAAGCTCGTTTGTTTTTTGAGTTGCTGCTGCTACGGTCATTGTGCAAACGGTTCGACTTTGCACGCAAGCTAACGGTCGGCAAAGTCTCAGATGATGATGGCGGTGAATGAGATGTTAGGAAAATATAATTATGTTAAAAATAGTCAAACTATGTTGGTATGGATGCCAAACCCTGGAATGAGGAAAGTAGGGCAGTAGAAGCAGAGAGATTTCATCGAACAAAACAGTTCAAGGGTGTACGTTGCAAACATACATGTTTCAATATTCACATTTTTTTTCTCAAACTTTTCAAAACAAAATAGATTTTCTCTTTCATTAGAATCTTTTTTTTTTTTTAAACATGAATTGCATATAACATTTTTTTTTTTAAATTCATTTTATATATCTGTTTTTGTATCTCTAGCACCCTTGTCTTCAACTAAGGGTTTGCAGAAAAGACAGTCATGCAAAGTAGTCATGCTGGTAAACAAAGTTACAAAAATGCATCACCACCCCTCCGGACGCCGCCCCCCCCCCACCTGGCTCCGCCCCTCATTTGTTGAACTTGGGTGGGGGGGGGGTCCATCCATTCCCTTTGATGCATGAGTATGTCTTTGCTCTGTCTCTCCACTTAGTGCATGTGGCCATCTAAGTTACCCCCCCCCCCCTCAACCCCCCCCACCCCCCCTTCCAGGATTCTTTGTTTTTTCATGGCAAATTTTCACATTTTGCATCTGATATTTTTTCCCTCTCATTCCATCCTGGACCAGCATCCTATGCCATACCTAAATTAGTTTTATCAAAATATATATTTGTTCTCTTTTTTTTTTTTTTGTACACTTGCTCTATACTTGGTCCGCTTTGTTGGCTCCGCCTGCCGGGCCGTCCTCATTGTGACATTGACTCGCCAGTGAAGCAGCTCGCTGGCAGCAAGAGGTACCGCAGAGACATTTTGGGCAGTATTCATCTGGGGGTTCTTGTGCCTTGTTGGCAGTGTAGGCCGTTGTGTGTCTTGGGGATTTATTCAACTGATTGGTCCCTTTCGTGGGTGTAAAAAGTGTCCTTGTGGCGTGGGACAGGTGGGGCGGGGAGGTTGGGGGGGGGGGGTGTTTATGTCCATTCCTCCTTTTCATTTGAATTTAAGCAGACTCGTGATTGGACCGAAAGACTTGACGAGTGATCTCGAGCTCCCGTCTCCTCGAGTCTATTTTCTGCTGCAGCCCAAATCGTTCTAATTTTGCTTCAGTGTGTGCTTCACTTAAAAGGCGAGCGGATGCAAGTGGCAGTTCTACCACCCCCCCCCCCCCCCAACCCCTCTCGAGTGGACTCATTTCTGCTAATCTAGATGACATCACAGAAGGTCATTTAGCAGGATTCCCCCCCCAACCCTCTGCCCCCCCCCTTTTTTTTTTTTTTTGCAGTACATGAGAGAAAAAGTCCGGAATGAGGATGCTACATGGGCTTGGTTTCGTCGCAGTAGCTTTCGGATGATCGCGTTTTCGAGAGGTGAATGGAAGACAAAGTTTCAGAGGCAACTTGATCTTTATGCGGGTCGTTTGAAAGTAATTATCCTTGAAGGTTAAGATCTACGTCTCTCATGTAATGTCGGGGGGGGGAGGGGGGGGGATTACGTATTTTCTGGAAAGGATCTCGGGAGGGCCGTGACCTCTAAACGGCAGAAATCCTTCACTTTTTCGTCATTTCAAGTCGTTTCCCAGCCAACTGATGCTACAGTGCTAGCAGAGATGCTACATTGTTCATTCAGTCCCTTGTAAAGACAAGTTTTTTTTTTTTTTTTGTTCCGGAAACATGTTGATGGTGATGTCATCTGGAATGTGTCATCAGGAGTCCTTTTTTTTTTCCCCTCCCAAAGTGTGTCAGTGCAATGCTCAGTCTATCGGCCCAAAAAGGGTGGAGGAGAAAAAGGAAAAAAAAAAAAAAAAAAAAAAGGTCTGTCAGACAGATGTCAAAAAAGGTGGTCGTCGGAGTTCCGAGAGGCTACTTTGGTAACGACGTGAGCAGGAGCAGACCGTGTGAATTTTTTGGAATTCATGATTTTAAACGTGAGGCCTCTCGCCCTCTCTCTTTTTCCTTTCTGGTCACCCGCAACGATCTCCTTTAAAACGTCGATCCACGTCACGCTCGCCGCCTACGTGGCTCCCGCCGCAAATATGTGTTAACCGCTTTAATGACTCCTCGTTACAGAGAGAAGGCCAACGCTAGAAACTTAACACTGTGAAGACAAGAACAGAAAGTCAGGAATAATCACACTCAGCTGACAAATCAGGAATGTGAAACAGTCAGATTGCAAGTTAGCACATTGTTCGGTTGGCTTATAGAAGTGTTCCACTAATATAAACCAACCTGCGAGCATTTTTTATTAATTTCTTTTTTTGCCAATTGCAATTATTATTTTTTTTTTTTTGCCAATTGCAATTTAAATTTTTTTTATTTTTATATTTTTGCCAATTGCAATTTATTTAATTTTTTTTACCAATTGCAATTATTATTTTTTTTTGCCAATTGCTATTTATTTATTTATTATTTTTGCCAATTGCAATTTATTTATTTTTTGCCAATTGCAATTATTATTTTTTTTTTGCCAATTCCTATCTATTTATTTTATTATTTTTGCCAATTGCAATTTCTTTATTTTTTGCCAATTGCAATTTATTTCATTTTTTTTTACCAATTGCAATTATTATTTTTTTTTGCCAATTGCTATTTATTTATTTATTTTTTTTGCCAATTGCTATTTCTTTATTTTTTGCCAATTGCAATTTAATCGTTTTTTTTTTTTTTGCATTTCAATCAAGTAGGGAAGTAATCAGCATTACCTGCGTGCACGGCCGTTTAACTGTCAGAATAAAGTGCAACAATATGAAAACGACGACAAGACAGATGGACACACACACAAATATATGTGATGTTGTTCATGGGCACATTAGAAGAATCCTCCGAAGAAAGTAAATGCCACCTAAGAGTCTGAACCGCCATGCTGACGTGATTGTTGGACAAGAAAACGACATTTAGAGCAGACAAGTCTCGCACGTACGAGCGGGCTCGCTGATTAAAACACTCGGGTGGTATTAGAACAAAACAATTATTTTCTGGTACACGTCATGTACACACACAGTTTTGAGGTGGTTCTTCTGTCTGGCTTCACCGTCTTCGGACACCGTTGACTTCAAGGAAAATCTGCTTGGGGAATACCAACCAAAATTCAAAAGTTGCTTTTCAATTGAGGTCCAGTTTTTATTTTTACAGTTTACTCAAGCTGGTGTGAATTTTTACACCGTACTTAGTTAATGCTATACAATGTCATATTTATTACATTTATCGGCTGATTAAAATCCCGCATTGCCACTTTTTCCTAATGAGGAAGCTGTCGAAAAACGAACCACGTTGCCCGTGTGTTTTCACGGTCACACATTTAGGGAATAATACACTGTATGAGTGTCGTATTAATAGAGATTAAAAGATTAAGTTTGATGATGATTTGGAGCTCAGTCTGCAAAAAAAAAAAAAAAAGCCCGTATTCATCATCTAGGTAATTTTTTTACAGAGCGGCAGCAAATAATGATCTAATTGGCATTCTTGATACAAAATTTGATGAGGAGAAAAAATATCATTCTAAATTAGGACTGTAGTATTGCTTTTTTTCTTTTTTTTTTCCAAACACAAGTCAATCGACATGTTCACGATTTAGAGAGCTAAACGGATGTATTAGACCAGCTGACTAAATTTACAGCATTGCTAAACATCAATATCATTTTTTTTTTCATGTGACAATTATTACATTTGTATGTTAAAGCACTTGCTAAAACAATTATTTTGAAATTCCTCATTTCTGGAAATTGAGAAAGACTGCATCAAAGCACTCGATGGTCGGGTTCGCTGCGTCTAATACATCCGTGAAGCACTTGACAGTACATCTTACAGTTCAAGCAAAACAAACAAAGTGAGTTTAGAAAAATCAGAGCGATAGGAAAATAATCCCAAAAATAATTCAATCCAAAAAATTTGCCAACACAATGTGTACATCTATTAAATTTCATGTGACTTTAATGTCTTCGCGTGTGTCGATACAGATATGAACGTGATGAATACTGCCGACCGCATCGCTTTGAAAGTCGTAGCACAGTACAGAGACGGGAGCTAGTTAAATCTAGCTAATTAAAGATCAACTCCTAAAGTGACATCAGAACCTCGACGGGCCTCATGGAGGCACTTTCTCGACGTCTGCCGCTCCCTTTTGTTTTTTTTCATTTTTTTCATTTTTGAAACTTTGTGTTCTCGCCACTTTCGCAACACAATTCAAGGCAAAGCATACAAGAGCTCGGCTAAGAAAAAAAAAAAAAAAAGGGTCCTTAAAACAAAAACAAGTACAGTAAAAGACTCAGGGACATTTCTTTTGACTACTTTTCAAACATTCCACCCCCCCCCCCAAAAAAAAAAGGAACATTGTCATCACATCCACATTGTGGAAAAAGGGAGTGTTTGTGTGCTACATTTTTTTTTTTTTTTTTACCAAAGCTTTTATCCACTGAGAGCAAGCAAGTATTATGTACGGGACGAACAAGGGCATTCAAGCGTGGACGCATAGTGCCCATTAGTAGAGCACAATGTGGCTTTTTTCTGCAACTTAAATCGAATTGGAAATTCCCCCCCCCCCCCGCCACCCCAGAATTGCCTTCTTCATAGTGTGTGGATTATGCCGAAACTGCAAAAAAAAAAAAAAAAGCAGCACTGACTTGTTTATTTTTCTTTTCACAGTAGTTTTAAGCAAATCCAAAAGCTGTACATATTCACAATCCTCGGACGAGCCAAGCATGCATGACTGCGAAACGTTCTAAATGGAAAAGTTCAACGTTGACCTCGGAAGCACATTGATTTATCATTTGATTTGTACTTTTTTTTTTTTTTTTTAAATAAGCAATCGTGACTCTCGCATCACTCGGAACAAAAAGCATTGTCTGGTGAGTCAAAAACGAAAAAGTTTGCAAAGTAAAGTATTTAAATGTACGCACAACATCGAAAAGCTCAAACTGGCGCATTATTTTTGTACTCAACACTGATTCATAAGTCCGTGCATTTTAAAAAAAAATATTGACCCAAAAAAAAAAAAAAAGAGAGATATTTACAAATGTACTTTATGTGCACAGGCCGCTCTCCAGCATAAAAAGAATATTGCACGTTCCTTGCATATGTAAAGGAGATTAACTAACCTGAATGCATTTATTAATTTATTATTAAATGTCATCAATAATCAATGAGGCGTTTATTGCACTTTTTCAAAGAGATTTTTTTTAGAGATTAATGTCGTATTTCATTTGCACAGCTGACTTGTTTAGTTACATGCGGCGGAGGGCGGCGAAGCTGTGCGTCAGAGGCGAGACAGACCGCTATTGCTAATGAGCGCAGCCCGGCGGATCAGCAGGAGGGAATGCTGCGCCGTTGTGGGAATGATTTAAGGTGCCTAAATTTTAATCGCAGCAAAATAAAAAAAAAAATAAAAAATTATTAACGTTTCATTACAGTTTGACAATTAGAATTAGGAATTGTTTCACATTTTTGATTGCAGTGATTCCCAAACATATCTTCACTGAATGGGTCCAAAAATGATAAATAAAATTTAAATGGTGACTCAATGCTCTTTGAAAATAGCGGATATAAAAAAAAGTGTACACACCCCTGTTTGAAAACTGTTTCCACCTTTAATGTAATCCATCACATGTACAACGATTTCTTTTTTGGGGGGGGGGGAATGAAATAATAATAATAAGCAACCGAGATAATGTGGTTGCATAAGTTTGCACACCCTCTTATAACTGGGATGTGGCTGTGTGCGGAATTAACCAATCACATTCAAACACAAGTTGGAGTCGGCATACGTTGAAGTGATTCAACACAAATAAATGTTTGTCGGGTGCCAAGAAGAACGGCTAATTGAGGTGTGGTGGTTTCAGGTGTGATGAAGAAATAATAATAATTATTTTAATAAAAAAAAAATCATTCATCTTGCATTTGAACAGGGGTGGGTCAACTTTTTATTCACAACCTAATCAATCCCCGTTTTCACTTTTTGTGGTGTGCCATAATATTTTTCGAGTGCAAAATTTGTGCAGAGGCTCAAGAAAAGGTTGGGAAACGTTGGTCGGATGTTCACAATTAATGTTCACAACACATCAAAACAGATGCCGGGGAACAGGAAATGCTAATCGTTTTTTTTTTAGGTTGCGATACGATTCCGTTTGCCAAACAAAGTCTTTATATTTAGTCTAATGACAAATCTAACTTATTATTCTTTTTTTTTTTAAAGCCTATTTGCTAAGATGACGCATGCATCATAAACCTTTAAATTCACAAGACAAGAGGTCATTTTGTTTACATTCATGTTGACGTGATCTTATTGCTATCAGTTTTGCCCGTGCGATCCGAGACTTTTAACGCCAGCCGGGGCCCGGCATCCCATCTTGTGCAGCCTTCCCTGCTACAAAATGGAAGGGATGGGGGAACGGCAACGGCGCAACGGGCCCGGTGCCTCGTAGGTTTCGAAAGGTGGGCTCGTGATGGGAGCTAGCCGCAGAGACGAGCCGGACAACCCTGTGACGTTTGTCAGACTGCGAGATTTCTCGTAGTTTGTGGCTACATTTCACGACATTGGTGAACCGTGTGTGCGTGTGCGTGAACACAAAATGGATGTTGTAATTGAGCACGTTTGAAGAACATTTTCCCAAAGTTAGTGGTTTTCACACAAGATTTCAACATGAAAAGAAAATGAAAAGAAGCATGTTAGCGAAAGGAAGAGAGTAAATTCAAAATGTCATGAAATCATAAAGACATACGAAAGGAGAGACAGACACAGACAAGACAGACAAGACAAAACAAGAAAATGCGAGTTATGACATGTTTGGGTTTTTTTTTTGTTGTTTTTTTTTCAAAACAGAAAAGCATACAAGTTTGATCTGATATCCTTTAAAGGCCCATTGAATAAAGCAGCCGTCATTGTTTTGCGTGTCGTATTACGTACGGGTGCTTTAGACAACACCGGGCCAAGACAGTTGAAAATAATCCCATTTATTTGATACAATATGAGTTGACTACATGAAGTTTCCAGATAAATACAACCATGGCCACAAGAACAAGGGGATTTTTCCATCGACTTCTATTTTGTAGTTACTGTCATCCAAACAAAAAAAAAATTAATAAATTTATTTATTTATGTTAATTAATTAATTAATGAATTTATGTATTTATTTATGTGTTAATTTATTTATTTTTTAAATTTATTTATTTATTTGACTTACTATGCTCACCAACTGGAATTAATAATATTTCCTCAAATAGACGCCAGCAGTGAGATATTTACTTAATTTACCGTCATTTAATGCATACATTTGATATACAATATTAAATGGAATTATAATATAATATTATGTGCCACCATGCTGCCCAGTGTGTGTTCATTGGAAAATAAAATCAGGCATTAAATTTATGAAGGTGACATATGCAGTTGGCTGTAATTGAAACAAATACACAAGTCAAATTTGTCTCTAACGTCAGCGCCAGCCATTTTAATTGAGCCAAACCCAAACCTATATTGTGCAATGTCACAATGATAAATCTTTTTTTTTTTTTTTTTTATAACACCCATGTTCGTGTAGCCTCAGATTACAAAATACCACTAAGGAAATTATGCCTAACTGTATCACTCAGTTTAACATTAAGATTTTGCATATTGTAAACTTCAGATGGCCAACAATAAACAAAAAAAAAATTCTCACAAGGTTTAAAACGCCTCCAAATCTCAAAAGAATCTGTTCCAGAGATCTTTTTTTTTTAATGACACTCGATTGTTGGGCACTGACAAAATTCAGCACTACTATTACCAATTTCCTTGTGTCCCTTCCCGCTGTAAGTTTCACGAATTTTTAACCAAATGAAGCGAAAAGTGAACTACAGGTGTTTGGGGGTTTTTCCCGCCCAAAAATAGTCATTTTCTTCATTTTTTTCCGCACGACCGGACAAAAGCAAGCCGTGGTGCAGCGCTCGCACTTCAATAACACTTTGCTTGACCCAACCATAAATAAAAGCCCTTTTCTTGCCTCTTTTTTTTTTTTTTGGGGTAAACTGACTCACTCAAACACATTAGCCAAATGGTGACTCTGTAAAATATTGATGATGCGTTTTCTAGGGCTGAACTTTTCAAAAAATAAATATATAAATAAATAAATAAAATGAAAGCTTTTGCAGGGAGATTTTTGGAAATCGCGTGGCCCCCAAAAGTAGCGACAAAAGGGTCCGCGTACGTATAAAATAGCAGCTTTCGATTTAACGCTTATTTTTGGGGGGATGTGCAGCAGGTTCAAAAAGTTTTTAGCTCATTTTAAAGAAGCTGAATTGCGTCTGGTAATAAAAGGAGAAAAAAAAGTCGGCGGTACAAAGCTGTTAAAAAAAAAAAAGAAATAGTTGCGTCCCAGTTATGTTGAATTTGAAACACTTGTCAAGTGTGAATCAATGAGTCGTCATATGTGGAACATGAAATAGATGAAGAATGAGGTTGTGAGTATTTTTCCATATACATACATAAATATTTTCTGTATCGGATTGTTGCGGTTTCCCGTAGTAAATTCGGACTCAAAGCTGGTCCTTCCCGTTTTTTTATGTATGTATGACAGCATGAGTGACCACAAAAAAAAAAAGAAGACAACCAAAAAAAGTGTTTCTCAGCCACTGCAGTCTGTCACGGCAACTCATCGCCATGGTAACGCGTGTATTTACTTAGAAACGTGTACACTTTGCTACTTTGGGCTTCTTTATCAGGGGGAAATAGTCGCATGTGGCTCGTTAACGAAGGAGGGGAGTGCATATGCGGTACCTACCTACAGTCAGACTTTAAGATACACTTGCACTGCAGTGGCGGCCTGGAGATGGGATGGAAGAATGAGCGTTAATCACGGAAGGTGATGCTGATGGAGAAGGGAAGCACACAAAGAGGAAAAAAAAAAAAAAAAGAGAGGAAAACACTGCAAATAATCGGACTAGACTCATCCACAAAATACCCACCGAAAAATAAATAAAAAATTCCTAAAAACGTGCATTTATTTAACTCATTTAATGCCATTGACGGCTAAAGACGTCAAAGATCCATTTTGTTCTTTTTTTTTTATTTTATTTTACTCGTCTGGTACTTTTGATTTTTGTACACATTTATATTTTCTCTTACAACGTATACAATGTGTCTGGCTTTTTTTTTTCCAGGCATGCACAAGAACACATAAAGTCTTATAATGTGGTATGACGGTGCGCGCCTGCTCTTTCAGTCTCCTGTAGCGAGGGCCACAAGCTACATGAGATCAATTGCCCGTTAAAGATGCTGCGACTCCTGTTACCAATAATTAAAACGATTGATTCGCTTGTGACCGCAATCCAGAGCAGGAAAGGAAATGTGGCCAGTTTATTAGGCACACCTCATCTGCAAGTCAGTGATCTAGTGACAAAGCGTATACGAGTCGGCGGTGCTGCCCAAAAGGTCGCATTATATCCGAGGTTCTCATATTGCGTTGTAGTATCTGGATGAGTTGTAAAAAAAAATAATTTGCAGGAAGTGGACTAATATGTTTAAATGACAGCTTTCGATTTTTGTCATCGTATGCTGGTTGGCGATGGTGGGAAGCTTCGTTATTTTTTTTTTCCAGATTACGATTTACTGGACAAACACAGCCCAGGTGTTGCGTTGGGTCAGACAGATTTGCCTAAACTTTGATTAGCATGTTGCTAATTATTGCTGAAGCAAACTAAATCTGGCTCCGAATAAAAGTCATATTTGCAGTTTATCGTGATGAGGTGATATGACAATGGAGACAAGTGTTATCACTTCACAATATGTATCATTTATACCAAAAAAATTATAAATAAAATATTATAGAAACTAGCCATAATTAATCATTTGAAATTAAATAATTTGATACTACAGAGACTAATAGCAAGGCGTGCTTTAAAGAAAACGATATATCGCAATATTCTGTATTTATTCAAATTATTTTTTTGGCCTATTTTCGTGATTGCATTTTGCAAAGTGGTTTTGAAACTCATCGAAGGACACGACAAGTCTGTTACACAAAACTCAAGATGGAACCTGACAGTAAAAGACACCAAAAATGTAAATATATATAACTTAGTCCTATTAAATCTACAAGAAACAAAACACAAAAACTACAAATAAACATCATACAAGAAACACAGCACAAAAAAAACACACACAAAAAAAACAAGAAAATGAAGTTGCACAAAACTTGCACACAAATAAATAAATCATGAAATATATTAAAAAAAAAAAAAAAAGTATAAAATAAGCTACCCTGAAAGAGAAGAAATAAGATGGAGCTCTTTGCCGTCGAAGGTTTCCAGTAGTCAACTTTGTAAACCGTATCACGTGAGCCATGCATAGACTGCATCGAGAGCACAGGAAGCCAGATGGCCCACAATCAAAATTGGAGGAACACGGAAAGCTTTCCAAAAGAACTTGGCAAAGACACCGGAAGCGTTTATCAAGGAAAGGAAATCATACCTGCAGCACACAAGAATAACTTTGGAATCCCTCTTTAAAAAAAAAAAAACAGGAAGACAACTCCTCGTCGAATGTTTCGATTAGCTAAAATTAAGGGAAAATAGCACTCGATAAAAATGTTGAAAGAATTAGAACACCAGCGTGAGCCTGTCGATTGAGTTTTGCATTGCGCGTTAGCATTAAGCTAGCAGAAGACAAAATTGTGCGGTTGTCTTGAAATTTTAATCACGTGTAGTTCTCTTTGTTTTCTGTTCAAATATATAGTTTGGATCGATTAGAACATATTAAATTATGCTTCTTACTGGTGCTAATTTTCCAATTTGGTGCGATTGAATCCTGATTTGCTTTAAAGAGGGATTTATTGGCGCTTATTAATTTCTACTTCCTGTGTTTCTAATCTTGGACTTTATTGTGCAAAGTCTTTCCGTTACCAAGTGTGGCGTCAAGCGGCATTTCTTTGCGTTTCTTTCGAGCTGGCAGCGCAGGAAGCAAAGAGTTATGAAGCTTTGGGCTACACTTGGCACTGAAAGCGCACTCGCACGGTCCCGGGAATAGTATTTCCGAAGCATTAAGCGCCAGCGACACCGTGTTCGATCTACGTGATGATGATGATGACAGCAGGAACCTGATTGATGAAGGTCATAAAGCACAAAGCTGAGGTCTTGCACTGAGTGTGTTTGGCTTTTCGGCAGCGTGGCGTCGTTTCCAGAAGTACTATCCCCTTTTTGACCTTAATGTCTCTCCCCCCCCCCCCCCTTTACCCTCAGTGACCTCGGGCCTTGGGGGTGGAAAAATGACACTTTTGAATAACAGGATGCATTTGGAAAGACCAATCAATCATTCTGTACACGATATGGGCAAAAGTCACGAGGCACATTTTCGGATCAGATAATTAAGGAATTGGAAGTCAGACTTGAGCTAAATAAAAAATAAATAAATAAATAATAAAATGTTGCAGAAAGTCTGAGTGAAAGTTGTGATATTTTAAAATTTCCTAATTCCTGCACAGTTGTCTCAGTACTGTTATTTGCATTAGCGTATATCTAGATCAGGCGTGGGCAAACTACGGCCCGGGGGCCACATGCGGCCCATCAAACGTTTTAATCTGGCCCGCCGATTGTGAAAAATATTAAATGAATAAACCTTGTTATTGTTTTATTTTCTAAATGTTGTGTTTTTTTCAAAACCATATATTTTATTGTAACGCTTTTGTCACTTTCATTTAAAATTAAATGATTTTTTTTTTTTTTTTTTTTTTTTTCCGATGGCTGCCAGGATGGCCGAGTGGTCTAAGGCGCCGCGTTCAGGACCCAGTCTCCCCAGGAGGCCTGGGTTCGAATCTCGAATTTCCCCATTGTGGGACTAATAAAGGGAATTATTATATTATTATTATATTATTATTATATTATCTGCTCCAGGTCTGGCCCGTCTGTCAAATTTTAGAACCCATTGTGGCCTGCCAATCAAAAAGTTTGCCCACCCCTGATCTAGATGTTCGTGTAGGACAAAAGGATAGATCTTGAGGAAAAAAAAAAATAAGACAAGAAAAGTAGTAGTAGCTTAAATCCGGAACATTCTTGTAAGTTCTCCACATTTCTTCGACAACAAATTTTCGGACTCAATTTTGGCAACTGTGTACGCAAAATAAATTTTTCATACGTATTACAGAGTTGCAGTGCATTTTTCCCGAGGCTGAGGCCAGTGGGGGGGGGGTGCGAGGGGGAGTCACATCTTTAAAAACACATTGTCGAGGGCGTAAGAACCAAAAGTAAGCCACACACGACAACACGAACACGACACGCAGACGGCAGTGAGACTGTGTGTGTGCGTGTGTGTAAAACGTGTAAGAATGAAAGAGCCCACATACACACGCGTGATATGACACAACCTGAAGGGAGAGACAACAACAACAACAACAACAACAGAGGCACGTCAGGACCACAACCACGTGAACCGCGACTTGCCGTTTTCTTCAAATCTGTGCTGCGTTATTGACACAAACGTCTCGGTGGCGTTTTACGACGAGCGCAAAGCGGCCAAGATGCTTGGGCTGAGGTTGAGGGTTTTAATGCGCAGAACAATTCAAGCCAACAAAGTGACGTGGTCGCGCCCTAACCTCAGCTCAAGAGCCTGCACATTTGACGACACAAAGCGGGGGCGGGGGCGTGTGTGTGTGCGTGTGCGCGTGAGATTGCAGGTGTGCATTTTGTATTCTGCTGTCGTTGACATCACTGCAATGATGCAACACACGATGGAGAGCCAGATGGAGTTGAATGGACACTCGAAGCCGAACGTGAAGCTTGGGCTCTTTTTTTTTTTTTTTTTTATTGATTGATTGATTCGATTTTGCATGGTTACCTCTGCGCTATGGTTTGATCCAGGAGGAGGTGGAGTTTGCATTGAGGTCCTGCTGTAACAGAGACCCTTCCATCTTATACCAATCCTCCGTCAGAGGGGAGTCTGGGCTGGGTGCCAGGGCTGCTGCCTCTAGTTTGTCGTCAACAAGGGGGGTGTTGAAAAGTTTGGAGGGAGTGCGAGGGAGCGTTCGGGGGCAGGTTGTCGGCAGCGGTGGTTTGATTGCGATGAGTGGCGGGCGGATGGATGGGTGAAGGTGTTAGGTTGTCATGAGCACAAAGATGATGGCAGAAATTAAAAGAGGGGAGGGGAGGGAGTGAGGGAGGGGGTATGAGGGGGGGGGGAGGGTTGATGTGGCACAAAGGAGAAAAGGGAATGGAATATGGGGGCATGGATTTATCCCGGGGAAGGGAAGGAGGAAGGGGCATGAAGGGGTGAAGGTTAAGAGGGGGGGGGGGGGGAATGACCAAATAAGATGGGGGAGGGAGGAGAGAGAAACAGAAGTGACGAGAAGTAAATTAATGCATGGTCAACTGTCTGAGTCCAGAAGACAGAGAAAGACTTTTTATGAGCATGGATGGATGTCACAGTACGGACAACCAAACGCACGGACGGACGCCATGGAAAGATGGAGCGAGTCAAACAAAGCAACCAAACCAAGGAGACCCACAGAAAAAAAAATAATTCACGGTCAGACACGCATAATCAAACCAAGCGGCGATGGCACACGGACAACATGGATGGAGAGAGGCGCTAACAAACAAGAGCAGAGCACAAGAGCTGAGTGTGCATGTGAGTCTGGGATTGGATCCTCCTCTGAGTGTGCACTCTGGTGTCGAAAGCAGCCCTCTCCAAATGTTTACACAACATGTTTGCGTCCGTCGGTGTCCGGATGCCAGACGTACCTTTGCGCACATTCCCATCCGTGGCTCGGAATTCCCTGGTGTTAAGCAGGAAGCAGGCCCGGTCCTGCTGGTAGCGTTCCCGGGTGGGACCCCGCCCGATGGGGCTCCGCTCGTCAGGGCTGAGCACCTGGTCGATGGTGGGGCAGTCTTCGTTGGCGAGCGCGGCCGAGGCGGCGTCGCCGTTCTGCTTGGAATCTGCACGAGGAACAATGTCACCTTTAGTGCAATGAAAACCTGGATCACATTTTTTTCCCCACATTACTGCCATTGACGGCTAAAGGCGTCAAAGATTTTTTTTTAACTCGGCTGGTAGCGAATGAGTCCACAAATTCAACATATTGTAGCTAAAAAAAAAAAGTTATACAGAACGAACAAGGGGGTGCTCATAGTCGTGATGGGTAAACGAAGCTCCTGTAGATGGCGCTCTCTGTTCAACATTGGCCTGAAAGCTCACTGACCTGCCATTTTTTTGAAACCCTTTATTTAAACCAACATCGCCATCTAGAGGCCTTAAAAATACAACAACTGGTTCATGAAGCAAATTTGAAGCTTTATTTTCCCATCACTAGCTCATAGGGGTAGTGAAAAGTGTAAATTTGTCAAATTCAGCCAAATCACAAAAATCCTGATCGAATTCGCTTTTGAATTATCAAACGAGGAATTTTGATGAAGTAGAGGAAAGCAAGACAGGACAAAATGCCACAAAAACTGCTGAGAGGCGCAATAATTTTGGAGCTCCCCGACGACCAACGTGATGCATTAAAGGAGAACCGACACCCGTAAAAAGCAATCAAAGCGCCAAATGACCCCCCCTTCCTGCTTTTATTGGCGAAACCGCCGAGAAAATATGCCAAGTCAGCACCATTTGAAAAGCATGCAGCTGTTTTAATAGATAATTGACTTTACTCTCCCCCCTCTGCCGTCGCAGAGTGTTTATTTGTTCCTGGCTGGCAGATGGACGCCGGAAGGCAAGCGTGGAACTCGCAGTTGATAATAAATTTACACGTGAGTTCTGATGGGCCAGCTGATTTCTCCAGGGTGGATCCAGAATGAACGGGCCGTGTTCTTACAGGAAATACCTACACTTTAAACGTGTTAGCGTGCCTCATTGTTGGCAATAAGTGCATGCAAGTCACCGGTGAGAAAGGCATGCTGCAAAACTGCAAACGGACACAACTTGGGGATGTTCATTTTTAACTCATTGACTGCCATTGACGGCTAAAGACGTCAAAGATCCATTTATTTATTTTTTTTTTACTTGGCTGGTAGTGAATGAGTTAATTAAAGAGGGAGAAAAAAGAAACAGCTCACCTCTGTTAATCTCGATAATTTCTTCCTGGGCGAGAGGACAGTCACCCCCGAGGCCTCCCGAGCCCATCACTCCACCCAGGACGTTTCCCAAGAGCCTTTGCGGTGAGGCAGTAGCCATGGCCAGAGCGTCCGGCTTGCAGTAGTTGGGAGACCCCGGCTGAGGCGCTCTCGGAATATGTTTGTTCTTCTTTTTGGGCAACTTTTGTTTGGCCATGGCCAGCGAGTAGTACATGCCGAAGTTGTTGACGATGACGGGAACGGGCATGGCGATGGTCAGCACGCCGGCCAAGGCGCAAAGAGCCCCCACCAGCATCCCCGACCACGTCTGCGGGTACATATCTCCGTAGCCCAACGTGGTCATGGTCACCACGGCCCACCAGAACCCGATGGGGATGTTCTTGAAGTTGGTGTGGGCGTTGGCTGCCGGGTCGTCCGGGTGGGCGCCGATCCTCTCGGCGTAGTAAATCATGGTGGCGAAGATCAGGACGCCGAGCGCTAAGAAGATGATGAGCAGGAGGAATTCATTGGTGCTAGCGCGGAGGGTGTGGCCGAGGACGCGCAGACCCACAAAGTGGCGGGTCAGCTTGAAGATTCGGAGGATGCGGACGAACCGCACGACGCGGAGGAATCCCAGGACGTCCTTGGCGGCTTTGGAGGAGAGGCCGCTCAAGCCCACCTCCAGATAGAAGGGCAGGATGGCCACAAAGTCGATGATGTTGAGGGTGCTTTTGAAGAACTCCACCTTGTCGGGGCAGAAGATGACTCGCAGGAGGACCTCGATGGTGAACCAGATGACGCACACGCCCTCCACGTACGTCAGCCAGCTGTCGGTCACCACCTCGTAGACGATCTCCTCGCGCGTCAGGTTCCCCACCGTCACGTTCTCCGTCTTGTTGAGGATGGTGTTGAAGGCCTCATGCGTCTCCATGCAGAAGGTGGAGATGGAGATGAGGATGAAGAATAGCGAGCCGAACGCCACGTACTGGGAAGGGGACCAACAAGAGAAACGGATTAATATTGCATTCATGGAATAAAAATTAATCAGAATAATCCAACCGGTTTTTCAGCTATCCAAGATGGATGACATTTTGTGTCAGTGTGTCCTCGGGCTCGCATTGTGAACGTCACGTGACCAAACCCAGAAAACAGGTTACACTTTGACTTAGTTGATTACGCCAAAACAAAGATCAATTCATACTCATTTTACAGGATTAGTCTTAAGAAAATAAAAATTTAAAAAAATTAAAAAAATAAATTTAAAAAAAATTAAATAAAAATAAAATCATTGATTTGGTAACAGCAGAAGACTCTGGAATTACCACTTCCAACCCAGGCTAAACTTAACTTCTCCCAGACATAAAAACTGTTTCAATGTGTCAGCTGAACATAATTCATTAACAGCAGTTACTACTTTCCTATCATCGCCCGTGAAATTTTCATGACACAATCATTTAAAAAAAAAAAATCTAATTTTAACATTTTATAATTCACACTAAAAGATAGCGATCTGTCTCAGTTCACTTGACGCGTGCGTATATTGCACTAAAGGCTAAAATCATCCAGGAGATAAGTCAAATCTCTGGACTTTAATTTAATCAGATCGCAGGTGTTGCCCGAGTTCGGGTCCGGGTGGAGTTAGAGAAATGGGATAAGGAAGGAACGCGAGCTAATTAATTAATAAATTAGAAAAAAAATTCCAAAAACTACACAAATGCATTTTGCACTATTTAAAGTGGCACTTTTAATTTAAAAAAAAAAATTTGACTGCAAATGCAGTTGCTCAGCACACTTGAGCCCCTCATAAAAGCTCTGTACCCTCCTCGTGAGTTTATTTCCCCAAGCACGGAGACATGAAGGCAATTTTCGCTTTCCACATGTACCGAAGCAATTGTCAATGAATCGATTCCATGGTGTGTGCGGTTAGCGCACAATCTTTCCCTGGTGCAGTCCGTTTCCAGGGGGGCCGCAGTGTGTATTTATAGACGCAGTATACTTTGTGCTTCATCAAATAAATAATAAAACACAGACATGGCCCAAAGAGCCAAAAAAAAAAAAAAGAAAAAAAAGAAAGAGGAAGGTAATTCATACTTGAGTGGAGTCCGTATAGAAGGAGCCTGAGTGCCCTTCGTGTATCGTGCGTGCCACCGTGTATTTTGGACTTTGTGCATACGCACAACAAACTCCCTGAAAACAACCATAAGCCATTTCCGTCGCGTTCCTCAAAAACTTCATAGACACGTTTATTTATAGCACGCACAAGCTCACATGCCGCCAAAAAAAATGGTGGCCGTGCAGGAGCGTCGCTCATTGTCCAGTAAATATGGCCTGCAGGTGCATACGGAGGAAGCAGCAAAAAAAAAAAAAAAAAAAAGTCGCATTCATGCACACGTCAGTTCAACACTTGACAACCCAAAGAATTCTGCTTCCTTTTCCCTCTCCATCACTTTCCTGTACCTCTTTTCTCCTCTGCTATGTCTGACCTACTTTCTCAGATTACTGCAGTGCTCTCCCCCTCTATCGCCCAAACACACACACACACACACGCGCACACACAAAGAGAGCGAGCGAGCTTCTCAATCACCTCCTCCTACCACTACCCCAATGCCGGTGTGTCTCGGGGAAGCAGGATAGCACCAGCGGGACCGGCTGCTCATTACGCGTCCTCATTGGCTGGGAATTTCACATGTACGAATGAGGGCAAGCAGAAAAGTGAAGAAGAAGAAGGAGTCTTATGGTGCTATATTGTGAGTGGTTATGATGACGCGTGTGATGTAAGATGTGCCGCCACGCATCATCCTGGCACAAATAGCCCTTACGATAGCGCTTTTCAAGCGGGGAACTTTTGCTGACAGTTCCGACTAAATTTGGGCGCAGTTATTTTGGGTGCAGAGAAAAATATGTCCAAATATGGTCAAATTCACGCACACACACACACACGTAAATGAACATTATTGGTCGGCGCCAATCTGAAATTTAAAAAATAACGTCAAAACCAATCATCAGCTCTCTTGTAATGTTATAAAACGCCACATTTCTACCGTGCAGCATTTTTTCACCTAAAGATTGAAAGGCGGGATGCTTTTAATTGATTGGATTTTTTTTTTTTTAAGTAGCAATGTTGTAGATGGAAAAATGTCAATGTCGATTTATTGTCGTTCACAAACGTGAGGACACTGCTCACATTGAGCTCAACACTTTGCTCCGTCAGTCGTCAACACGCGGCCATTCATGCCAAAAGCGCCCGCAACAAAAATGAGCACACCCCTACATGAAACTTCCCTGGCATAGATAAGTAAAAATATCCAAGTTGTCAAAACTAAATAATTTCAGGACCAATTAAGTTGAATGCGGATAATTTAACCTCTTATTTTATGCCACAGCACACCGCACAAAAAGGCAAACAGTTGAACTGAAATGTGTGCAGGACTACGTCTGCATAAACTCTTGCTGCAACACACTCGGACGCCACCGCCACCGCCGCCACCACAAATGCTATTAATACACAGTGAAATAAAAACAAAAGCCTTTTCAAGTTACGCCCAAAATAACACAGCTTCCTGCTAATTACAGAGCATTACTTTTTGTACCAAATCCCACTGAATTCTCAGGAGAACGCGAGCTCAACGCGCTCACAAAAGAGGAAAAAAAAACAACAAAAAAAAACAGTGGCCAAGCTACAGTAAGACACAAAAGAGAGCATAGTGGCAAGGCTACAGTAGCGTCTTCTATGTAGGCTACGCAGGTGGAAGCACAGGAGGGGGTGGACAGGTGGGAGGGAGACCAGACGACGCTCGCGTGGAGATGCATGAAGGAGAAAGTTGACAGGGACGAAATGCAGGGGGAAAAAATTGTGAGAGTGGTGAGGGAATGGAGCCAAAAAAAAAAAAAAAAAGCTTCATTTAAATATGCACACGAAAGGTAAAAAAAAAAGTAAAGGATGGAAATAGTAGCTTCTTGTTTTAACAGGACATTTTAAGATGCTAAATTAGCATTTGTGTTTTTTAACGTTTCATTGAGGTTGTGCGAACAAAATGTAGCAGCCGATGAGTGGACGACACCCACCCACGTGCACGCAGGTGTTTGCGGCTGCGCGCTCACGTAGGCGACCGACACAAGTCATCGCCTGGACAAAACTCAGGACGCCAACCAGACAAATGACGGTCGAGTGGTCAAACACACTCACACGCGCGCGCGCGCGCGCACGCACGCACAAGTGCCGCATTGAGGGGATGTCGGCAAAAGAAAGAGTTGGAGGACGACCATAAAAAGGAGGAGTCGCAATCTGTCATACTTATTTATCTCCTCTGGCAAACATTCACCCCCCCCCCCGCCATCGCCCCCCCCTTCCTGCGTCCATCCCTGCATCATGAGTGTGTGCACGTGCTGCTGTGAATATACGATCCGCCGCTATAATACGCTCAATTCCCTACAGTCAAGCATGACGCGTGTGACACCTGCAGCCAGAACGACCTTCAAGGCCCGATGGAGTCTCCCCTCGCTCGACTCTCAAATTCCATTCACAGAGATCATCAACATAAATTTAAAAAGGTTGAGAGTCACAGAGAGAGAAAAAAAAAAACGAAAGAGAGAGAAGTTGATGGAGCGCTGATTGTGTGTGGACGGCGAAAGTGAACGAGTTGGAGGGGAAGCGGGGGGAGGGGGGGGGGACGACGACAATGGCGCGCTTCTCGTCGGCCGCAGTGAGGAGAGAGGACAACAAAAGGGGGGTACGCGGCGGAGAGGGTGTACGCGACGCATCCATGTCGAGATGGTCGCCGCTGATTTGCGCGCCGCACCACGCTCCTCCTTAACGGGTCCCTTGTGGTGCTGTGTTTACTGCGGCACCATCCAGAAGAGCTTTATCATTACAGTATTCCACACAGCAACACCCCCCCCCCCACCCCACCCTACCTCAACCCCTGCCTGGCTCTCGGTCGCTATGGCAACCGCTGCGTTAGCCTCTGCTTTCAGGCACCAAGGACAGGACTGAGCCAAATAGTGTTCCATCCAATGCGGCTGCAATGCACGCGCAGGAGCCAAATTATGAGCCATTCCGAAAACGTCAAAGGCGAGTGACCTTGACAAAAATGCAGTCAAGTCAAAAATACCTGACCTGGATAAGCTTACATTTTATGTATTTTATTGCAAGAAGTAAGAACAACAAGGCAACAAAAGCAGTGTGGTTGTTACAAGAATACTTCTCAAATTACCTGCTAAAAAGAAATATATTGGCGCACCATCATCATCATCAAGCATAACACATGCCAAAGTCGAAATCAAGAGACCACTAAAAAAAAAAGAGGACAAGTGAAATATCAAAAGGAGGACGGGTTCCTTGAGGACATCGCGTGCCGAGTGGACGGGCAGTGAACCTGAGAAAAAGTGCACTGAATCCATATCCCCTCCACTCATTTTTTTTTTTTTAATTATGAATAACATCTGCGGCTTTTGGCCATTTACGGCTCCCGATTGTAACACTTTTTCATGTGCGTATGCATTGGTAAAGTTCACACAAAAAAAAACGTCAAGCTAAATTAAACTGCTCGCAAGTTAGAAACTAAAAGACTGACCTCAAAACATCCCAGCCAAACATTTGTGAATTCCCAGTTTTCCTGAAGGGAGCGTTCGCCCAAGCAATAACGATCGCATTCAACTCCAATTAGATTGCTTTTAGTTTGTCGGATTGACATTGCTGACAGATTGTGTTGGCACTCGAATTTCCCCTTTGGCTAATCTCCACCGGCAGCCAAGATATCCCTTTGCCTGACGCATACAGCTTTGTTTGGACTCAAAATCCCAGAATGCAGCCAGATAGCGTACAATTATCTATTTTTGATGCTGGTCTATCATACCACACATGGCGGATATTTTGTCATAACCCGATTAAAAAGTGTCCTTGACCTTTTGGTAATCTTTACTTTTTTTTATCCGACATCGCTCAAAAAGTTGGAACATGACTCACATTTTTCAAAGTATGTCATTCGATATCTTTTCATGAGGCAAAACTGAAGAAGTGACAATTGGCTACTCAACAAAAATTCATTCATGTTGAAACCATTGGCAAGAAAAGTGATCACACCCCTTTTTTTAAATGTGACAAAAAAACAAAAAAAAACCATGATAGACATTTGGCAACAAAAGTGATCACACCCCGATGGGAAACATATTTTATGACGCCGCCATTATTTTTCCAGCATTGCCTCTTCACAGGTTGCCATGGTATTCTCATTTACACTCTTACAGTATATAAAATGGCAAACTCACTTTATTGTGCACGATATTGTAGACACTGAGTGATTCCGAACATGCATCAAATAGCATAAAATTCATAAAATGAATATAATGAGTAATTATTATTCATCCACCATCTAAATTTTATGGGGGAAAAAAAACATTTTCAGGTGAAAGACGTTCTGCTACCTGCCACATTAAAATGCCAACAACACAGACTTCAGTTTCAGAGATTCCCTGAATGACTCAACTCTTTGATACGCTACGGCTGAATCGGCGAGCACCTACCAACACACACACACACACACACATGCATACCAGTGTATAACGTCACGCTCTTATCAGCGCTGCAGTATTCACAAGCCCACTCGTCCTCGCCCCCCACCCTCCCTCCTCCCCCGTTGCATTTGCACTGCAGTCCTGTCAAACATTAGTGAGGACAAACAAAAAAAAAAAAAAGTAACAGTGAGCTGCATGTGTCCTTTCCTCTCTCTCATCTGCTTTGTATTCAGCACATATTACTGCAGCATATTATGTGCACTTGTCCTTGCGACGCAGCCCCCCTCTTTCTCAGCCAATCCCTCCTTTTCTTTTTTAGCTCCATCTCTCCCGCTCGCTCGCTCGCTCGCTCTGCACCCTTCATCGTGTCCGACACACACCAGGAGAGGGTGGTTATGACATCTCCATAAGCCTTTTTTTTTTTTTTTTTTTTTGGTCCTATCTTTGTCTATAATCTGTTTGATCGAAACGCATAAATGCGGATAGATAATGTCAATGACTTTGAATGCTCGTCAAAGTCGCCGTTCGATTCGATCCTAAATCCACGTACCGCTGAAATTGATGTCATGGAAGTGTGTAGAAGGCGTACAGACCACCAGGACTGCGAGACTGCATGTTTGGGAGGAGCTAAGTTTAGCCTGGGTTGTTAGCGGAGAATACAGAGTATTTGTCATATATGTAGGATTTTGCCGGTACATTTTCGAGACGTCAGAATAAATCCTCAAGTACAGATGCCTCAACATTCGACTTATGCGCTATTGCAAGTATTTGTACTTTCGACCACTTCCTACTGGTCTCGAAACAATCTTCGGTGCTGAGCAAGCATTCATTCATTCATTCAATCGGTATACGTAGCACTTAATTATTTATTCATTATTCCCAAATGGTGCGAGTTAAGCCTGACTTTGCCACCGACAACCTCAAGATTGGATGCAGGTCGAAGTGGTGACTCATTGGTGTCCGCCGCAGCTTGGACAGGAGGCACAATCAAGAGAAAGCAGATGGCCACACAGGAACTGACACGCTGACGTCCTCCGACAGACCAAGCGGTAACACACCCAACTGGCGTTCTGTTTGAGTAACAATCTGGAGTCGTGTTTTCTTACTTCTCCTTGTAGAAAATGCAGTGGCAAAATATGACAATAAACCCGACGTATATGTTTATTTTTTTTGGTATTTTTTTTTAACAAATGTTTGAATATCAGAAGCGTATTTATTAACAATTCTGTAAATATAATCAAATGCCGCAACATTAGGTACACCTCTTTCGATAGAGTACATAATATAAAAGCTGTTATTTTATGCTGTGATTTATTGCGGCATTCGTCTGCAATGGTGTTGACATCCTACAGAGAATTATTCATAATATTCGGATAGTTTGATGCGGAGCAGTAATTGTAGTAATTTTCTCATTTATTTTTAGCTAGCTAGCTGGCAGTGTTGCTAGCTAGCTACAAAGCTAGGTAGATTAATAGCAAGCTAATACAGCATCATGCTAGCTACAAAGCTAGCTAGCTGCTGTACTAGCATGCTAGTAATCTAGCTTTATAGTTTGAACTAGCTTGCTATTAATCTAGCTAGCTGTACTATCTATCCATCCATCCATCTATCCGTCATCCTGCAACTATAATCACGAGAATATTATTAAATGTATAGTGTCAAAAGGGGAGCTCATTATCGGCAGTCCAGTGTATTGTTACGCAGGACCAGGTGCACCTAATGAAATGTCAAGAAATGTCTTGTTGCCGTCGCCCCAGCCGCCCCTGCCGCCCCCCCCCCTCAAAAAAAAACTTGATTCGTTGAGTAATTTAAAGAAAATTAAATAAAGAGCAGAAATAAAATGATTATGAGCAGAGATGGTCAAAAGACTCAGTTGGTAAACGGGCGAGCGTGCGTGCGTGCGCGCGCGCGTGAGGGGCGCTCCACAGGGGTTACACGGGAAGGCGTGTCGAATGCGCTGATTTATCCGCACGCCATAAATGCGAGCCCTGAGCAGAATGCTTTATGGGCAGCTCCACTTACATAGGACGGGCCAATGTGTAAAGGTGAGAGTACTGAGAAGGAATGATGTCCACTCGCATGTTTTGAAAGGGTCAAAAGTGATTTGTATTTGCTAATGGAAGTGGATAAATGTGTGTTGGTACCGTTTCAAGTCCTTTAGTTACACTACAGGCCGCATATTTCTCGGGAATAATTCAATGAAGCCACTTTGAAACCAGATTCAAGATTGTCAATGAACATGCTCCCAGTGGGAACGCTCCCCCCCCCCCCCCCACCAGATTCAGGGTCCCTCACTGGGGAGAAATTTTTCAAAGCGCCCCTTTAAAATCCTAACGTCATTCCATTTATCATTTTAAATATAATTTATCGCAAATTATTTGAATAAGTGATTTGGAGATCTCCCACCAGCGCAATCCACCGTAGCTGCAGGTCCCAAGAACCCGGCCCTAATTGACTGGAAGCAGAAAGCTGAGTCAGCACTTAACCAGAGGAGGAGGAGGAAGAAAGTACATAAAGATGACATGAGCAGAATTTTGAGTGATGGGGAGACGTGCAGTTTCTGTTTGAAAACTACGTATTTTTTTTTTTTTATAGCTACTTTACGGGAATATAAACAACTCCCTCCATGCAAGTCATCTCAACACTTTCAGATCGAGCGATTTTTTTACACAAAGCACCAACTAAAAAAATTACAGAGCTTCCAAATGTGCCAACATAATGCCCGACATTAAATACACAGCAGCATAGTAGGCCTATGTGTTCACCGAAAACGAAGGATTTGTTGCTAATTATTTTAAAGCCACTGTGACATGATGTCACTTTGACCACTCACACGCTTTTCACGGAACGGCCACGTTATGTTGCTTCAGAGTCGGAGCTTTTCTTTCACGCTTAAAAACAAAGAAGTCTTTTCGCCAGCCGAGACAGAAATGTAGGCTCGCTTTCTTCCTTTCCTTTTGCTGCGTTCACAAGTGGCCCACGGGGAGTGGAGCGCGTGTGGGAGTGGGAGGTAGGCTTCTCAGCCGGGGATTTTCCAACAGGTACAACGGGGAAGCGCCAAAACAAGCAATGTAACCAGTGTTTAATTCCACAACGCTTGAGCGCGCGTCATTGTCGGGACACTTGAGAGAGCGAGCGGGCGAGCGAGCGATTTATGCGTTCCAAGAAGAGGAATTCAGCTTTTCAGGTTTGTTTGCCTGCAGTGCAACGGGGACGCTCGCAGATCCACAAAGCAATAAAGATCACGTCATGTTTATCCCATTCACAGAGAGTCAATATACTTGTAAAATAAATACAACTTGAGTGCTGATTTAAAAAATAAATAAATCAATAAAATATATGCTTCGGCATAAAAGTCGGTTTGATTTTTGTTTACGATATCTTCAGTTAACCTCTTTTAGTTTTTCCTTCAACTTGGAAAAAATATTGGTTGGAGGCGGGGCCTAGTGAGGGTATGGTGTGACGTCATTGAGTCAATTCTGCAAAATGTCGTGTATCATACATGGCAGTAACCAGCAGAGGGCGTTATTGAGTCAGTCACATCATTTTTATGTTGTATGCGAATATTAAATTCTGTATCTCCACATGGATAATTTTCATCGAGTATTTGTTCGCGCAACCTCGAGAAAATTTCATGAATCGCATGTCCATCGCTCGCCGGCATGAAAATACTCAAGTATTTGCCAGACGCAGCTGGATGTATTTAAACTCTCGGTTCCACTCAAGCCGCGTTGACAAAATCCTCTCCAAGGTGATATTGCCTTTCCTTTTTGTCTAACGGTTCACCTGCCAATGCATTTTTTTTTTTTTTGGGAGGGGGCGGTGGTTCTCCCCACCGCGGTGGTGTTCTGTCAAGAGAGAGAACGTCCGGACGGGGTCAAATTTGTGTTTATGGCAGCAAAGTGCGCTCTGACGTGACACAGCACAGCCTGAATGTGATCGTTATGACCTTCGGGGAGGAAAGGGGATCGTGTGCCCCCCCCCCCAAAAAAAAAAGTTAACTTGTGTTACATTTTTTTGTTGTTGTTGTTTTTCGGCAGCTCAAATGATGAGGTCCCTGAGGCCATTACATGGCAGCAGATGGACAAGTGGAAAAAAAAAATCCTCTATAAATTGGCCGATTGGAAGAGGAGATGCCCAAAATGTGATTAGCGATTAGTCAACTTTCAATTTGGAGTAGTAAAGTCGACTCGGTGACGAATCGGCTAACAGCTCAACATTGCGCTATTTCGCGTCAAAATAAAACGTCCGCGTCATTAATCCCAGCAAGAGAAAGTCGGTAAACTAGAAAGGCCTTCATTGATCTTGTTAGCTTGTCAGCAGCGCGTTCATAAAAGTCATGTTTTAGCATGTGTTGCTCTTCTGAAAAAAAAAATAAATAAAAAATTCTTCCAAAAATCCAAATTCTTCGCTAACCGTTCCGCAGCGTAAATCGTGCGCGTCATTAGCATTTGTTGCTAATAATGTCAACCAGCTGTGGCTCAATAAGGACATTTGTATTCTTGCAGTATTTCAAAACAAAAGCAGGTCATGCGAATTTGAGCGTCATTTATAAAAATAATTAAAAAAAAAAAAGATAATCAATGAAATATCAATCGATATGCAGGCAGGCACGAGAGCCGATCTCGGCGGGGAGATTGGATGGCGTGAGCCTTCAAAGATAATCGAAGATGCAAAGACAAGACTCCCCCCCCCCCGTCCCTCCAATCACGTTTGTCACCTCCTCCCTTGCTTCCTACACACCCCCCCACACACACACACACACACTCCATTTTCCCACCGTCTCTCTCCGCTCTCTCACCCCTTCTCCATTTCCCTCTCGCTCTGCCTATCTGGTACCACCCCCCCCCCCTCGCCCCCCCCACCAGCAGCAGCAGCAGCAGCAGCACCCTCTGCACCTCTTTTCTCGTTCTCCAATGCTCCCCCTCCTCTCTTCGGCGTCTACTGCAGCAGAAAAAGCCAGCATAGATACGAGCATGTGTGTGTGTGTGTGTGTGTGTGTGCTGCTACGGTACACTGACAAAACATGAAACGAAGGCGGGAGGGAAGAGGGGGGGGGGGCTCAAATGAAGACATTGATTTGTTTAATTCATCGCCCTGAAATCATTAGACCGACGTCTCTCCTCCTGTCTCCTTTTATTTCCCCTCATCTGCTTCTCATCTGTCCCTTCATATCTTCAACATGTCCTCACGTCATTTGCATCTCTTCGGAACAAAAAGGTTCTGTCGGGTGGGAAAAGAGCGAACCACGCAAAGGAGGGGGGCTTAAAAAAAATAAAATAAATAAAAAACGTGTGAGTTGGGTCACATCGCCGTTTGACGGATCGGAGCCGGGACGAAACATAAAAGCATATCGCCGACGACACCTGCATAACTCCCTCCCCCTACCACACACACACACACACACACACACACACACAGAGACACACAAGTTCACATCGCCAATAAGTGTCTTGCTGTAGCAGGTACACATTTGATATTGAACTGAAACATGTTGCAGCAAAAAAAAAAAAAAGACCATCAATATTATTTTTAAACCTAAATTAGAATTCTCATCAATCCCAGTTTCCAGCTTTTTTTTTATTTTATAGTTTGAGCTCTTCTGAATGGTCTGCAGAGGATGGCAGTTGCGACATGTAAGGTGGATTGATTAGCATAAACTGCCAATCACAGCATCCTAACTTCGCTCTTAAAGTGATCCGAGGCCGCCGCCATCATCATCCAAGTAATCCGTGTGATTAGACGTAAAAAAAAAAAAAAAAATGAAATCGGTCTTCTGGGTTGGGATGATCAAATTCACATTGCAGATAACCAAAGATGCAGCAAAGACGCACAAACCTCTCCTGCACCACATCGCATGCACGCTCCATTTCTTTTTCAAACCAAAAACCGGCACATTGCTGCGCATTTAAACACACAACACAACGGACAAGTTGCGCGTAAAAGTCACGGACGGAGCCAGCGCGAAACAGTCATGTAGCGTCCAAATGGGATGTGTGTGTGTGTTGTCAAAAACAAGCGGAGCAGCACCAAGGGCAAACGTGAGAAAAGACGAGAGCCTCTTTTGCTGCAATAACTCCGCAAACGTCCGTGCGGTGCGTCGCACAAAAAAAATTGTTTTTAAAAAACACACAAACGTGTCCCGACGATGCGCATTGAAATCAATGAAAATAAATGCGGCGTGAAGGCTTTTGATGAGTGCCAAGCATATAGCGGCCTCTTCCTATCGCCATTAATTATTCAGAACCAGAAAGTCTATATCCTGCAATGCCATGCACGCTATACAGTGAGAGACAGGTAGCAACAGGGAAGCAGCCTATCGCGTATGCGCGGAACTTTGGGAAAAAAAAAAAAAGTTACAAGAGGGGTCAACTCACCCGGGCGTATTTGGACGAGTAGGGGTCCTCGAAGAGCGCCCAAATCTTGGGCTGCCAGGTTTTCCACCAGCCCGCCCTCCTGGCGTCCTCCTGCATGCACAATCTTTTCAGGTCCCCGTCGGCGCCCCCCAGGGCCGGGTCGTCGTCGGGCGCGTCCGGCTCGGGCGTCTCGAAGCTGTCCAGCGCCTCCTCGGCGTCCCGATGCTGGCGGTAGTTCATCCAGCAGCACGCCTCCACGTCCGTCTCGTCGATGCCCCAGAAGGCGAGCTCCTCCTCGAAGAGGGGGCCGCACACGTCGTTGGGACAGTGCAGCTTGCCCGTGCGGTAGTAGTTGAGGATGAAGGAGAAGACGGACGGGTGGCGGTCGAAGAAGAACTCGTCCAATTTGGGGTCGTAGTCGAAGTTGCTGAAGGCGTCCGGCTCGGTGAGCCACGACAGCCGCGTGCCGGGCAAGGTCTTCAGGGTGCTCCGGTACGTCTCATGGCGCACCCCGCCGCAGTTTATCACGATTTTCTCGCTTTCCGACGGACAAGTCATGTCTGCGCTGTAACATGCTTTGTTGGACGACTTGTTCCCACCCTTGCGCCCTTTGAAAGAGGATACACACACCGAACTGAGCATAGAGGACCGGAGGGGTGGGGGGGAGGAGGACGAGGGAGGAGGAGGGAGAAGATGAGAGCAATCACAGGGAGGCGGGAGGAGGAGTCTGCGGGAAGAGAGAGAGTGAGAGAGAGACAGAGAGGGGAGGGCGAGAAAAGGGAAGCGGTTTAGTGGAATGTGGATTCTTCACCATGTAAAGTTGCACGTTAGGATGCGAAAAGGTCACCAAATAGCATTTTTATGTGCGCTGGGTGACAAAAACTGCGCATGTTTTGGTGAGCAATCATTTGATTTTTAAAACAAACAGATCATTCTCAATGTTAAAAAAATATATAGATATTTTAAGGGTGCTAAAACAGCACAAATGAAGCAAGTTGTTTGCTCCAAAACCATTTTTTTTTTAATTATTTTGTTGAATTGCCCAACTTAAAAATGTATCGGTTTGTTGCCATGAATTTTTAAGTTCACACTTTTTTTTTACAGTGGGAGCTAAAAACAACACAAGTAAAAAATAAATAAATAAATAAATTCAAAAAGATCAAAATACCAAAATATGCTTTACATACAGTGGATATAAAAAGTCCACACACCCCTGTTCAAACAGCCACATAAAGGAGGGTGTGCACACTTGTGCAATCACATTATCTTTAATTCCTTCAATTACTTAATGAATACATTCTAAGTAATCTGTTTTGGGAGTTGTTGGGGGGGGGGGGGACAACAGCTAAATTAAACCCACAAATATGACGCAACTCCGGATAATGCACAGTCAATGCTCAGTGGGCCAGATACAAGAACAGAGCGGACCGTTTGTGGCCCTCGGACCATACTCTGCCCACCCCTTCTCTATACATCCTTACGCATTGTTAATGAAGTCACTTAATTGCCCTGCCACTGTTATGTCTCCCCCCTTTCCTCTCACTCATCCCACAATCTCTAAATTGATCCGACTGATGCTCAAGTCGGTGCTCATTCAAATCCTCGCCCTAATTAGGCCACTGTGAGATGTGCACCCCCCCTCCCTTCAAACCAACCCCCCTCCCGATCCCACCGTGCACGGACACACTCGTGCGAGTGAGCGGGAGAAAAGATGGGAAAACTGCCGAGGAGATGGAGGCTGGTGGAGAGGGGGGCTGTCCACCCCCCCCCCCGCCTCCCCCTCCCCCACTTTTGCTCCTGATCCCGAACGCATCTGTGACGTAAGGTGCCGCAGCACCATGCATGTGGATGCGAGCGTGCGTTAATTGCCTCCCAGGAGTGTGCCGTGTCCCTGCTTATGTTACACACTCTTGATTCATGTCATGCACAATTACGACACCTTCTGTCACGCGGTGTGTAACAAACAAGCAGGTTAAAAGAGTAAGTGCCGAAATAAATAAAATAAATACAGATTAATACAGTAAGGAGGGGGGGAGACAGTGAATGCAGCATTGGTGGATCTTCAGTCATGGAGCGAAGGCATTGAAGGAGAGTGTGCCATAAAAGTGAATGAATTAAGCTGCAGTACACACACACAAAAGCACACACACTTGCAGAGAGGTCACAGCTTTCACCCGCGAGCTACATGCGTCGCCATTCACAGAACAGATGTGTGTGTACATCCATGTTAACACCTTCTATTCGAAAAATATAAATAAATAAAAATCCTTCGCGCTTGAACGCCCCCTCCTGCTTACTACTCTCTCTCCTGCGCTTTCCCTACCTCGCTCTCCCTCACGTTGCGCAGAAAGGAATCACCTTTAAGGAGTGAGAGTCAAGACTTTCTCTAGACTTAACTACATTTTTTTTAAAACGGTCACTGGGTTATATTTTGAGTTCTTTGGACGAAAGGATTCAATCAGGTAAGTTGTGAGACTTAACAAAAGAGAGCTGCGCTGCATGAGTCGAACTTAGCAACTCAAAGTTCATGACTAGAAAAGTCGCACAGGCGTAATAACGGAAGGCTTGGTTTCAGCACCATGGAGAGTTCCTCTCCAGCGCTGCTAGCCCGTTGATGGACTTCGCTTTTTACTTTCTAACAATCTGAGCGTCCATTGTTTTGGTTGGTCAACTGCTGAATATTTTATACGCCACAAGTCGTTAACTGCGGTTAAACGTTTTCCGTTACCGTCCTGGTGACATCTGTGGTGACTTTATTGATCACCACGTGCAGTTTGAAGTCGAACCCAAAATAGCGACATTGAGAGTTGCGAGTTAAGTGCGGATTTGAATGTTTTTGTTTTTTTTGGGGGGGGGGGGCAATTTTAGCTCCAAACGAGTGAGATGCAAGCAAGCCGCTGCACTTCAATGCAGAGGGAAAATAAAAGCCATGGAGGGAGGACAGGTATGAGCAGTAAAATGGAAGGGTAAAAAAAGTACGAGGCGAGAAAGCAGGCGGAGTGTTTCTACGCATTGGAAACAGGCGCAAACTGGAGGTGGTTTTGGGTGTCTCTCTCCCCTTTTGTGTTTCTCTCTCTCTCTTTTTTTCTCCTGCAGCATTTCCTGACTTGGCCACCGTGCTGCACGCCCCCCCCCCCTCCACCTCCAACCGAATGGCACGCTCACCTGGCCAAACGCGCTAAAAAACGCAGCTTGGGTGGAAAAAAAGAAAGGAAAAAAAAAACGCTTTGGCAGAGGAGCGCAAACACTGCGGCGAGAAAAGAGGAACGGGTTGGTGCACATGGGGGGGGGGGGGTAGCACGGGATTATGGGATGCATTGACTGCAAGGGGGAGGGGAGAGGTTTTCGGAGGAGTGCTGACTATGCGGAACCAACCTGGCTGTTGGCAGGAAAAGCAAAAAAAAAAAACAATCACAAAGGGAGGGGACAGGATGGGACCGAGCACGTGAGAAGGAGAAAAGGACATTGGGGGGATAAATGTGGTGGGCGGGATGATAATGATAAGTGATCAGAGAGGAAAAGAGGAAGGAAAACAAGCATATTTGTCATGTTTGTCATGCATGCATGCACGTGTGTATGTGATGTGCGTATATGTATTTCCATGCCCCCCCCCCCCCCCGCCGCCCGCTCCCTCATCAAAGGATGTAACCACAAGGCGTCATGCTGTTCCATCCAGATCACTTCTCTACCTCCCTCCCGCCCTCCCTCCTCTTCTCGGCATCATCCTCTGTGCACCGGAGACCTCTACAGGTAAAAAGGCGGTACTGCAGCCAAGCACTGCGGTCAACCCCCCCCTCCCCTCCCCTCGAGTGAAGCGTCCCTTTTGAATCCTAATGAACCTTCCTTTAAGATCGATGATGCATACACAAATCTTTTTTTTTTTTATCAACGGCACTCATGTAAAGTGAGGGTCTGAGAGGGGGGTGGGGGGGGCGTTCCTCATCATAACAAAGCTTGCCCGTGGCCAATTCCCAGCACGTGAATGAAATAGGCAATCAATTAAGCAAGCAGAAAGGAAATGGCTCGCTCCTCGACTCGAGGCAGCATGGCGCCCCCCCAAGGGGGGGGGGGGGGGGGACCAATCCAAACACAACACACGCCTTGGGGGTCTTTATCCTTGTGGTCGGCACACAGGAGCCCTCCTGGTTTCTATCAGTCATGGGAAGTGAATATAAATACTTCATGACCGTTTCTAAATGGGAAGTCAAGGTTTTTCTTGGCAATATGTTGTGGTACTGTGAGTCTAAATACAGTTTTCAGATTAATATTGCGTTCGTGGAATATGAATTAATCAACTTTAAGGATGTATGGCACCACCTGGTGGTCAGTTGGCCAGTCCGACCTGTCAGACCCAAACGTATTGTGAGGGTTTGCCGGCAAGCTAAAGGACGAGTCCTATCGGGCCTTTTTGGTCTGTTGGACATTGGAGGCAGCTAACAGCTGGCGAGACAAAATTATCAAAAACTCGGACGTGGGAGGAGTCCGGCGAGCTGGAGGAAACTGAAAATTGAAACTGTAAATTCTGGTCCACCATCCGCCATCTCATTTTTGTCAATTTTTCCGAACAGTTACAACACAAGCATCAGGATGCTTTTTTTTTTTTTTTTAAGATATCATGAGCAAAATTAATAATAAAAAAAAAAACTATTAACCTTCTGCACACTTGAGCTCTCTCTTAGGTAGTTTTTGTAATTAACAGTGGCCTTCCTGCATGATTACGATCTACCGTTAAAGCACAAGGGGCGATACGCATAGTTGGGACGAGCCGAGATTTACAGTATTGGCGTAGCAATATGATATTTACGATGGTATCAAATGCGCTAAACAAAATTAAGTTGCATGGTAATGCATTGTATGTACTTAAAAAATTAACACTTAACATAAAATATCATTTTAAGCCATTAAAAAAAAGTCTACACACCCCTGTCATGTTTCTGTGATAGAAGACCAAAAAAAGCATTTCAAAACTCAGTCCATCATTAATGTGGCCTCCAACATGAACAATTAATTGGGGAGGGGGGGTGTACACTTTTGCAGCCACAATTCTTTGTTTACCTCCCCTCCTAATTTTTTTTCAGTTAAGTTGTTCTGGCCATGGGTCACATTAATGGTGGGAAAAGTTCTGAAATGATTTCACTCGGTCCGGTGTTTTCATAACACAAAAACGTTGCACTTGAACTGGGGTGTGTAGACTTATTTCAACTGTTTACCGATAGTTTGCTTTTTTTTATCGTTGTCATCTTCAAATTGTGTGATTATAATCTCTTTACTGAATAATATTGTTCAATATCATTCAATACATTTCATTAGTGTAGATCACACCGAAACGGCTCCAAATGGACTTGGAACGTGGCCTATTTTTGAACCACAAAACAAAGATGGGCGAAAGTGCGAAATTAGTTAACAGGGGAGGAAGGAGGATTTACAGTCGCCGGGTGGAGGAGACATGAAAAGGAACGAATGGTGGACAGGGGATGAAAGGTTAACGTCAAGGTCAATGATTCGGAGATTTTCGAAGGCGCCACGCCGACACGACAGGAACATGCACCAGCGTCCACCTCCATAATTCAATCATTCATCTCGAATCCCTCCCTCTCATCTCGCTCGCTTTTTGCATCCTTTTCAGCCACAGCATCTCCACTACCAGGTGGGCTCATTTTATGTGTGTGTGTGTGTGTGTTGAGGGGAGGGGGGTGTTTCTGGGTTACCCTCAGTCTAAAAATAGCACCAGCTGTAGATTTATAATGCAGGACCAGTGAGTGTGTGTGTGTCAGAGAGTGAAGGGGTGGGGAGCAAATGGAGGAAAGCGAGGCGAGAGCATTACGGGAAAGAGAACGACGGAGCCAGTTGGCAGGCGGGAAGTGACGGAAGGAAGCGAGCGAGGGGCGTTATGAAACTGGAGACTTGGCATGAATGCGTGCGTGCGTGTGCGTGCGTGTGATGCTGCGGAATGCAGAAGATGGAGCAAGTTGGCAGAGGTGGAGGTGATGCTGTGTGTGTGAGCAAGTCTAGACATTCAACTGACAACCTGGACGAGGGCCCCGGTCAGTGGTGGACAGTATATTCATCCAATTGTGATGGTATACAATCCCCTTTACCAAACCTTCCTCCCAGCCCTTGACACTCCACACGCACACAAAATCAAGTCAAAGCATGCAGACTAAAGAGTACAAGAAGCTTGCCGCTCTGCAGCCTTTAGATGGGGAAACACCCATCATTGGGAAAAAAAATAATAAATAAAAAATAAATTTTAAAAAAATCAATAAATATATATATATATATATATATATATATATATATATAAATATATATAAATATATATATATATATATTCACACACACACACACACGCACGCACACGCGTCACGGCTGTGCAACAGTGTGTGGATATTAAAAAAAAAAAAAAAGCGAATCGAACACACGCAAGGACAAAACGCGACTTGTTGAATGTGGCTCGCTGCTCGCTAAATGGAGGCGGCAACAATAACGCTAATCATCCTCATCATCAATTGAACGCATGCACACGCAATCCACGGAGACGGTTAATACTCACTCAGCTCGTGCAGGTTGCGTGCGCCAAACCCCGAAACCAAAAAAAAAAAAAAAAAAAAGAAAGATCAATCGCCGCGTAGTTTTCTTTCTTGGTGATCGGGAGATTTCACACAATATCCAGTTGCTCGCATGTAGTCAGATGATTCATTTTTTTTAGAGAGGGGGGGGGAAGTTTTGCCCAATTTTTTTGTGGGGATTTCCCAGTGAATGCAGAAAAAAAAAATGCAGGTTGGTTACTTCGATGGAAATGAAGCAGGAGGGGGGGAAAAAAATACCCTGAGAACTGCCTCGCTTTCTATCGCGTTTATTAAATATTGTTTTGTGTTATTGCCTAAATATCAATAAATAATAGCCGGCTACCATTTGTCTTGTCTGTCGCGCCTCTTGCCAAATATTTCAATGGAGATGCAGCCTTGCTCTCTTTGCCTTGTCCCTCTCTGTGTTCCTTTAGAGGAGCGTCACCTCCTGCACTAGTTTTTTTTTTTTTTTTTTTTAACCCTCCCTCAGACGATACATGTGGGCGGATAAGACCCAAGACAGAAGGGTGGGAGGAACCCGCGCTCATATGGTCAACTTCATCAAATACGCGCCGGGCTGCAAAATACGCAAATTGATACATAAATGAGATGGAAAAACACACGAGGCAGAGAGGTGGCGAGCGAGTGGCGCGTACGGATTGTGTTGATTTATTGCCATCTGTTCAGTCGCTGCTTTCGTTTGCTCTCGCTCGCCCTGCTGGAAGGATGCGCAAACACCATTTTGTCTACAGGTTCCCAAGCATTGACAGCAGCGGTCATGTGGCATGCCGCACAAAAAAAATAAATAAAACAAGAGATCTAGCCAGGACGAAATATCTCAAATGAAGGCGAAAATATATTTGTCTATGAAGAGATTTTAATTAAAATTGATTTTTTTTTAATATTATTAAAAACGACATTTTCAAATCTGACCTTTGTGTTTCTTAAAATGGTATGACTATTAAATGAAAATAATTTAGTCCTCTTTGGCCCCATCTTGATCCACTGATAATAGTCAAAATAAATGAGGAAAATCAACCAATGCAATTTTTAGGAAACCACCTCGCCAAAGGAGAAGCAACCAGACAGAAGGTGCAACCGACGAGGTGTTAATCAAGCTCATGCACTTTGCAAGCACGCCCCAGCGGCTTTGTGCAGTAGCTTTGCTGAAACTACTGTGGAATATCAACCTCCAGTTCATAATTCATTTTGTATAAATAAAGATATTACGATGACATTATAACAATTGCTACCCAACCACTGGCCCATAGCCCGGTAGCCGCTTGTTACGTGTAGACTTAAAATTGGTGAAAAATTCTAACATCACCAAATTGTGACATCGTTAGGCGCTTTTAGCCTGACACCAGCAATATATAAATAAGCTAAATGAGACTCAGCTTTACAGAAGTCCAACGGTCAGCAGGGCTAATGCACTTATTGACAGGAAACTTCAAGAGTGAGTGCTTGATAATCTCATGAAAATTACAGTAGTTGTAAAAGGACAAAAGGGCTAGCGAGCGTTTGCGCGCGCGGCCGCAAGTGCACCCGGAGAAACGATGAGTCAAGGAGACGCGACGAGATGAGATGAGTTGTGTGTTGACTATTAGTGCGAAGCAGCTTGTGTTATTGTTAAATGAGGCCGTTTATGACGTTTAAAAAGCTTGCTTGTACGAGTAAAGTCTACAGCAGAAGCTCATTAGAAGAAAGTTGGGAGGCGGGGGGACACAAAAAGAGTTTGCCTTAGTTAACCGAGTGCAGAACTAAACGGAACAGGTAAAATGAGGTCAGACTTCAGCTGCTTAATCAAGAGAGAAACATTCACATTTGAACAAATAGGTTAGAGGAGTTTATACGGGGCTAAATTTCCTTTAAAAAAATGAAATGGGCAAAATGGAAAAATAAATGGTGGTGAACGACTACTCAACTTACATGTCCAGTGAGATAGTGTAAGCTTGCCCACATTTTGGACTGGTTGCCTAGCGACCAAACAGCAAGTAGCCTGGTTGCCGTGTAAATTGGCTCCTTTGTAATATGGATTTACTTCTAGATGAAATTAAAATAAAAGGACGAGACAAGATTTGTAAGAGAATGGCTTCATCCAATCGCAGGATGAGGGAAAGTTTAGGCTTGAATACTACGGACTTCAGGCTGAGCAGGCCGCTGTACCTTCTTAACCAGAACACCATATGACATTTGTGTTGCGACACACAGCTTGGAAGAACTGGAACATTGCATTTAGAACATTTCCCTCCATTTTCTCCAAATGTCTACAATCCACTCGCACAAAATCTCGTGCTGTTGCCACTCCGAAATCGCTCAGCCGCCCGTTTTCTACTAGAATTCCATACTTTAAATCCACAGGCCCCTTTCAGTTACTTTGAGTCATTAATTATGAGTTGTGGTTATTTTAAGATAATAAGACACAAGTGGCACAAACAAACTTAATGGACTAATGTTAAACACTTGCACGGGGACTTTTTAAGGCCAGAGCGTTCACAGGAGGGATGTTCGTCAGCACTTACGGAGGCAACACCAGGGTTGCGAGTTAAGTAGCTGACTGCGTTTGTTCATCAAGCTGCATAAATACTGAATGCTCAACTGGCTTCTTACTCAAAGCGCCAGCATTAGTCAACAGACAGGCGGCGGCACGGTGCAGCTCATGCATAAGGAGAGCAAATAAGCGAGCGAGCAGCTGACCTGAACACGCTTACATTTTGGGTGGTCAAGAAAACCCCAAAAAAACACGAACACTATTTTTAAGAATACAGTGGTGGTGTTCAATTTGTTACGTGACCATGCTTTTAACTGAGAACATTTGTATCTCAAATTGTTCCCCATTGAAATAGAAACACAATTGAGTCATTCCAGAATAACAAAATATTTTGTAAGTTGGCTTTTAATAGAGAAATAATAGTATACATTATTTAAAAAAATAAAACAACAACATAATTAGTGTATCGTGGTCATTCATTTCTTGGCCATTAGGGGGCAGTATAATACCGGAGACGCTCACAACACCTCAGTAAAATGCAGTAATATGAGTCACTTTTCAAGGGATCAAGCATAAATATATTAAGTGGACCCCTGCAGATTCAATTTTTTGGAGTGGTTGTTTTTTTTTAGGGAAATAAAAAAAAAAACACCACATTTAAAATGGCTGTCAAAAATCTGCATAAAAGTGTCAAATTCAGAAAAAAAACAATTTGACAATTAATTACAATTTCTCCCTTGCAATTATACCTTTGCTGCCAAAACTATTAAAAAAAAAAATAATATATATATATATATATATATATAAATTTGAAAGTGTTACGCGACCAAACCTAGTCAACCTTATGAAAATAAAAAATAAATTTAAAAAAAATTATGTATGTAATGTATGTAATAATAAATCATGCTGGCACACAAATCAAAGTGAAGACGGGCAAAAATGAATTTCAGGGAGGTGGCGAGGGTGCTGGAAAAAAAAATGCTCCCATGAAGGACTTCTTTGCCGGTGCTTGCATTGTTAAAAGCTGCTAATTGGAATTGAATGTCTGTCTTCCTTCAGTTGTGGCACGGTACCAAAACGGCACAACTAGAAAACCTGCAGCGGCCCGATGGAGAACTGTCACGCCAACAAAAATCCGCCGAGTTGTCGTCTTCAAACAGGTAGCAATGTGTCAAGAGGAACACAAAATGCTGGATTGTCTTTCATCGTCCTCATTTATTGGGCTCATCTTCTTGGTTCTGCAGATTGAAGGCCCGTCATTTTGAAGGAAATGGAAGGCCTTGTTGGAAAATCCCAAAAAATGTCTCGAAGGTTCTCGAGACCCCACGTGTTCTCCTCTTTGGTTTCAGATTTCTTTCTTAGTCATGCATGAAATTCAAAATTTGCGATGTACAATTTGGTGGAGATACAAATAAAGACTTTTTGTGTGTGTCAATTTCATCGTATTTCAAACGAGATGGGCGGAAAATCACTTGTGAGTGAAGATCAGTGTGTTTTCGCTTCCAGATGTTTGTTTGATATTTTATTGCAAACTGTACACATACTGTACAACTCAAGGCAACGAACATGAACCAAGTCGAAACATGATTGAGGGGAACGGTTTCTCAAACCCACAGCCACTAACGGAAAAGCATTTACGGAAATAATTACGAAACAATATTTCAAATGTGCGCATTTTGCTTGGCTTGTTTTCCACAAGTGAAATTGAACTCATCGCCCGATTTTTTTTTTTTCCTCCCCTCATAAACCCATCTGAAAATGTTCAGTGACCATGAGACCAAAAAAAAAAGATATAATAGAGCGTCTTTCACATTAAAACGACAAACCTGCGACGCGAGGCTTGTTTGCGTTCTTGAAAGCCTTGGGCTTGCGCTTTTCCTCTGCTCTGTTTTTGATGTCGGCCTCCCACTGTTTCCTCACCAGCATGTACAGCCTCATGGCGGCCTGCGCATCCTGGACCTGAAACATTTCAACGCACACGTCACACTCAGACTCAGGCGCAGCCTTTCGGGGACATTTACAGAATTTGATTTCTGTAGGGACGATACATAGATTTCATTTATGAATATTGTCGCGAGATAAGTTCAGTGCAGATATTTGATTAGTTTCTCATCCCTCACGGAAGGATGAGATCAATTTTCAAGACATCATGGTAAATATTAAATAGCGGTGAAAGCAGGAATTTGGGGAATGTGGAGAATGATTCCAAACAAGTGAGATGAATATTTTCAAATCTGCAAAGAAATATATTAGAATGTCAAAAATTGGTGGAATAATAATAAAAAAAAAATGGTGCATAATAATGTGACTGATATTTGGTATTGCCTTGAAGCAGAAGTGGACTCACTGAGGAATGTTCGCCGTGTTGAACCTTGACGTTGAGAATTTCTTCACAAAGTAATTTAAGCGAGGGACGATTTGTCTGAAAGAAAAGAAAAAAAAATAATAGGATACAACGATGACGAGATTCTGTGTTATGTGGCACGGATGCGCACTGCTGGTACCATGACAGTCTTTCTGAAGGGTTTATACTTCTGAGTGTCTCGGATTTTCTTTTTGGGGTGATCCAGTAGCAAGATCTTAAACAAAAGACAACAAGATGTTATGAGAATACAGAAATGAGTTTGGATAATATTCCGCGGATACCTTGAAGTCATTGTGTACAGCATGGCCAACCACGACTCTTCCCTGCAGGATCTCAGCAACTTCCTTCCGCACGGTCGCGATATCCTCGCCTGGGCAGACAAATTGTTTTTTGTAAACGGGGCATTCAAGTATTCATAAAGGAATATTAGTTGTCATGTTCATAAGTATTCGATTCATCATCTGACTTGAAATCTAAAACTCATGTCAGGACTCACCATTTTTTATGTCCTGCGGCCGGATGCCGCTGACAGCCGTGCGGTAGTCGGTCACCGTATCGCTGGGCTTCACGTACTTGTCATAGAGGCAATTTTCAAACTGGTTGACGATGGACACGCGTGCCAAGATGCTGTCTTCTCCATCGTAACCCACGCCGACCATCTCGCAGTCGATGGCGACAGCTTTGGTGAGACTGGGAAAAAAAAAATGTTGCCGGTCACTCACGTAGATGCTGGTACTCCCACGGCTATCGCAATTTGCCAGGCCGTACCTGACAATAATTTGTAATGGCGGTAATGTGATGGCCACTCACCCATTTGAAGTTTGCTTGCTGACGAGCGTGCTCGCTTTCTCGTTCTTCTGAACGCCTTGCCTTTTCCTCATGATCTCCGCCGCATCAGCCCCCAACGTCGCCTCAATGTCATTGGGGTCCACGTCATCAAACCAAATGTCCTCCCTACGAGATTACAAAAGAATTATAAAATGCTGGCCTTTCAAATTAAAAAAAAAAAAAAAAAAGAGAAGACGTATACGCACTCTGTTGGTTTAGACTCTTCTGCCTGGACTTTCTGCTTCTTGGCTTCTTGCTGTCTGTTTGTTTTTATCTTGTTTTTCCTTTTAGCCGCGGATGGCAGTTTTGTGTTCGACACAACAGGACTTTTAGCCTTTGAGTCAACACTTTTGTGCTTGGCTTTGGCTTTTTGTCCTGAATCAGTCTTAGCGGAGGAGGTATTCTTGTGATGAGCGTTTTTGGATGGTTTGTCTTTCTTTTCTTGTATATGGCCATTAGGTAGTTTCTGCGATGTCCCTGGCTCATTTTTCATATCACTGGAGATTATAATCTGTGGATGGCAATGGCAGTGGTGAACATGACATAATGGTATGTTGACAATTTTATATCTGTTATAGCAGATAATGGTCAAATATGTTTCAGGCTCTCGCGAACACTGTTACCACTCAAAAAAACAATATACACATTTATGGCATGTACTCAACAAGGCTTACCTCTTGTAACATTTTCCAGTTGGAAGAAAAGTTATTGGCTTCTTTTGGAGGTTGCGACGATTTACTCGGGTCCCAACCAAGGTAGAACGTTTTTGCATTGAACTTCCCTTGAGGCTTCATTTTCTTTTTCTTTTTCACATAATTGATTTTTCGGTCTTTGGAGAGAGCTTGCTTATTTTTCTTCGGCTTCATCTTCACTTTCCTTTGAACACTTAGTCAAACAAGTTCGGTAAAAAATAAACTCTCATCCACGCGGTTACTGTCGTCTACACGTCATGGGTGTAGTTCTACGTCATGCTTGTAAAATGTATTCCGTCGTACAAGATTTCCGATTAAACGCGCCAGGTGTGCCTTTTTTTCTACCCCATGCGCTTGAACCACGCAGAAAAGGCGACTTCTGGTTGGTGTAACAGTTAAATATGTTCGACATAAACACAAATCCGAGCTTTGCTTACAGTCTGAGCCTTAGACAAACACGCCTCGATGTGTGTATGTCAGATAATACCAGAGTTAAGTTAGTTATTTGTACAAAATAAAAGTACATATATTTATTAGTTTGTGTCAACATAAAAGTAAAACTTATTTTATTGAAAATGTAAACAAGGAACCTTTCTTGCTAAATATTTCCCGACGTGCTGAGAATTATGGCGGCAAATATAGACTAAAGTAATCGATTGCCAAAACTCCTGAAAACAAATGACATATGTAAAGGACGACAGGTTTGTTTAGTTTGTTGTTTGCAGAAATGTCTATTAAATGTCTTTTTTTTGCATCGCCTTAAAGGTGTCACGTTATGATTGATGGATTTTGATACTAATAATGTGTCGTCTCTGCAAAGACGTGTCGAAGCCTCTTGAATCCAATTCATGTTTTTTGAGTTAATTCCGTCCTATTGCAATTCGTTTGCTTCGATATCTAGTTATTTCTCTTTGGCGATTTCAATGTGTGTTTCAGATCATGGTGGAAAACACTCCCTCTCCTCTGCCCGAGAGAGCCATCTATGGCTTTGTTCTGTTCCTCGGCTCACAGTTTGGCTTCTGTAAGAAGTTTCTGATAATTCAGCAGATCATATGTGTGTTAGCAATGGTTCTGTGTGTCATGACTTATTTATTCTGATTTTCCACCCAAAGTTCTGTATTGCGTGTGGGCGTACATACCAGAGGAGTGGCTTCATTCTGTCGGACTCACTTACTGGCCTCAAAAGTAAACAGACATTTTTCTCATTGCACTGAAATGCACTTTATAAATAACGTCGAATTGTATTTTAATATTGTAATCGTTTTTTTCCCAAAACTTGCTTGTCTTGTAGATACTGGGCCATCGCTGCACCAATCTATCTGCTAGTGGCAATAACCGTCTCTGTGGTGATGCTATTTGGAATTAATATGTATAATACAGCCCCGCTCGACTCTCTGGACAACTTTACAGGTAAGCACCTTTGTGTTCGTTTTTTTTTTAAATGTTTTGATTTAAAATCAAGTATCAAGAAACATACTCTTGTGTCATCTCTTACAGATGGGTTTGCACAAAGCCAGATGAGTGAAGTCGCCCATAAGGGTCAAATACCAAGACTGAAGGATGTTCCCATCAGCGACGTCAACAAAATGTTCTACTTGTCACCTAAATTATAACCAACTATTTGTTTTGGGGGGTTGTTGTGTTTTTCAATGAAAATAGTGGCGATCTGAAGGTCTATATTAAATGACTTAAATTGTGCAATGTGTACGAAATGTTTTAGAATGGTGATCACTTTTATTATTTGTTGTATTTTAATGAACATGCGTGTCTATAGCTGATCATTGGTGTTTTGTTTTTACATCCAGTTGATTCAGTTAACCTAACATGGATTTGTTTGGAATGTGTCAAGAGAAACCCCAATGATAAGAAAAGGCATTCAAGTAATTATATTGTGTATGCCACATAGTTTATAGTTACATTTGGGTTCCAGAAGTGTCACGTGGTTAAACAATTAAGAATAGAAACATATTACAAATATAAAATAAAATAATGACTGTAATATAAAGATTGGAATTTTGCTGGAGTCATTTTCAATAGTCATATGTAAACTGTGCTTTTGCCACCTCTGCTCAGACTCCATCCACAGGGGGGCGATAATGAGCATTTATGACCGTAAACGTTGCAGACGAAGAAGGTAAACAACGCTGATGTCCGGAACTTGCTACTCGATGTGTCTTTTGAGTTTGTTTTTAGCCTTCTCTTAGCAGCGAACAGATGTCGGACCCTCTGTCGGTGTGGTTCGCGGTCCAGGCGGAGCTGCTGGGCCACGACGAGGAGGTGGACTCGCAGTCTCGGAGCTGTTTCGACTGTTACGACGACGCCACTTTGTTCGAATTGTTCCATCTCACGCGCGCTTGCCTCGAGTTCGTCGCAGACATCGTGCGCGTCCGCATGAAGAAATTCATGCTCACCACTTTGTCCGTGGACGCGATGATCATGATGACGCTCAATTTTTACGCGCACGGTTCTCATTCTGCCGCCCTGAAGGAACGCTTCGACCTGAAGACGGACTGCGATGACGTCGTGTTCACCGTGTCGGAAGTGGTGGCCGGCCTGTCGGACCAGTTCATCTCCTTCCCGCAAACTCGCAAAGCCAAAATCGACATGGCCCAGATGGTGGAGGACTTCTGCGGGATTCCGGGCGTGCTGGGCCTGCTAGCCCCTGCTCACTTCAAGATCACTGAAGGGCAGCTCGAGTTGTACGTCAACTCGCTGGGCTACGCGTCCGTGGTGTGCCAGATGATTTGCGACCTGGGCGGAAACATCCTGAGCGTGGAGCAATGTTGCGCGGGCGGCACGCGCGAGCAAGACTTGTGGGGCACGTCGTTTAGAGGACGAGAGATCGAGGAAGAACTTTATGGACAATATTGGGTTGTAGGTAAGTATGCTGAATCTGTGCCGCATTTTCTAGACCAGGGATGTTCCCTAAAAAACACGCCTCTTGCTCTGTGCAGGGGTGGTTCTATTCTAGTTGGATGCAGGGCCATGAACCACCCCTAAATCTAATAACTGAACTCGCCTTTAATAGAAAGAGGTGATGTTGCATCTTTTCCAAATAACTTGTGCAGTAGAGGCTGACATTTATTTTTTTGGGGGGGGGGTTGTGTGACTGGAACAAATGTAACTATTAATCACACAAATCGGACTTACTGCCAGGAATGCGGACTAAATGGACAGAATGTATTCAGGGGCTCGGTACCCCATACTCCGGAATCACTGTCCCCTGATGCCCAATTTCTTTGTGAATATTTCTTGACAGGAGGAGAAGGCTACGACTTAAGCAAACGTGTCCTGACCCCTGTGCCTGAACCTCAAGACGAGGCGCAAAGGAATTTTAACGTGGCCCATGCTAAGATCCACGAGGTGACGCAGACCACGCTGCGCGCCCTCAAATGGCGTTTCAGGTGCTTGACTCAACTTGGCTTCAAGCAGCAAAAATTGACCAACATCATCAAGGCCTGCTGCGTCTTGCACAACATAGCCAAGAAGTTCTCGGTCCCCCTGCCGCACGGGGTAGAGAAATTTGAGGACCCCCAGCCGAGAAACCCACGCAGCGATTCGGCAGGGATTTGCCCGGACGTCCTCAGAGCCCGACAGGAACTCATCGATTATAATTTCACTGTTATAACTAGTCAAGAGGAACCAGAGTGACAATGTCACGTCAGAGGACAAGTTTTTTTTTTTTTTTTTTTTCCCAATGGAGGAAGTAGGACGTCTCTTCATGTGACACCAAAAAGATTTCTGGCACACCTCCCCTCACCAGACAATTCATTCGGTACATCAAGATCCAATGCAGGAATTTATTTTCTCTTTGTCAAGACGGAAATCCTGCATTGGTTCTCAGGTTGATACTAGCCTGTTTTAGTATTTATTATATCATATTTTTTTCCCCAAGTGGGAAATGTTTTCCAACGCTCGTCATTTTCAATAGAATATTTTTTTTACACATTCTTTGGTCATCTGGCATTTCAAATCCAGGATGTAAATAAATCAAAATCTAGTCAATTGTACAGTAAATATATACAGTTTCTTTTAGAACTAAAAAAAAAAAGTTTCTATTTAGTGCCATTCTGTTTCATATTGCTGTTTTGTTAAACTCTCGCAGTGCTGTAGCGTTTGCATAAATTACATCCATGTTCTGGTATACGTTTTCGTCATTGGCCCCTTGAGACTTCAGACAGTCCATGATGCACTGGTGCAGGAAAACATACTGGGACTGGAAAGAGATGAAAATGGATTTGAACCCTAAATGTGATAAGCAAGTAGCCTCCATTTTTTTTTTCCTTTTTTTTTTTTTTTGCATCATGGACCGGTTTGAAAACCGTAATAACACGAGCTCCGGTCGAGGAGGACCGTTAACTGCCGTTACCTCCGTCTGCACCATGTGTGGCCGCCGTTGTCTCATGTTGTGAACGAAGGTGTTGATTCCAACTTCCTTGTTTCTGTGCAGCTGCTGAAGCAGAACATCTAAGGCAATAATGGTGCCGGTCCTGCCAACTCCCGCACTAAAAAAGGACAAATAGGATCACGTGTCACAGATTCAACGTGTCCCGTTATCTTTATTGCATAACGTTTCCTCTTTTGACAGCGACGCAGACAAGACATAGATGAGGGAATAAACGTGACAGCAATAAACTGGAGCGACATGGTGCATAACATCAGCAACCAAGTTGTTGATAGGAATGATATTAAATCTACAAACTAATATTTCATGTACCCTTTGTATCGGTATTGTGGCCGCAAGTTAAGTTTTTGTCTTTTTAAAAAAACATTTTTAAAGCATCATACCTGCAGTGAACCACAGTCGGGACTCTGGTCCCGTTTGCTTCCATGTGCTGCCTGATGAGCCCCCGGAACTGGATCAGAACGTCCGTGCACTGAGGGACCCCGTGGTCGGGCCAGGCAGTGAAATGGAAATGTTTAACTGTCCTCTCGTCTGTGCTGCTTTCCTATAAAACATGACATTCACATTATGATACGGAACAGGTTTGAATAATAAATATGTTCATTTTTTGCTCTAGTGCTTATCCAGTTCAGGCATGCACAGAACCGGAGATGGAACCGCACAACCGTCAGTGACTACGTTAAACCAATAGGTTAAACAAATTTAAAAATCTTGCTCGTTACTATGGCAACCACACACCAGATCTGCTAACGTTGCTGTTTAAATTGAGACATGCGTTCAGTTTCAGTAAAGTATCATACGTGTTTCACTCGGAATTCCCTTAACGTCCAGTTGGTGTCTTGCTGTTCGCATGCAGTGGTGATCGTCAGTCCTCTATGAAGACAAGACTCTCCATGTGCAGGCCAGTAAGGTTCGCATTTAGTCTAAAAAAAAAAACAAAACATGACAATGTGTATATGACACAATCGTAAATGAGGTTCCAAAAATACTCTTAAAAAAAGTGAAAGAACACACACCCATCTTCCTTCGGTGCAGTTGGTTACCATGACGATGGCGTTCACTCTCCGCTCCCAGATCATCCTCCAGAAGTCGCTGACCGTGGACGGCAGAGGACCCTGAGTGGCGATGTACTCTTGGCTGTTATTGTAACCCTGTCAAGGTAAGATGCGTTTGGGGGCGGTACGCTACATGTCAACGGATCAAATGAAGAGTTAAACTGGAACATGATGGAGGGAATTAGGAACATTTGAAAATAACGGCAAAAAAAAAAAAATTCAAGAAAAGCCAACGAGAACATCAGTCGCCGGCGTGGTGAAGCCTTTTAACAGGGGTGTGTAGACTTTTTATATGCAATCTGCACACATTGATACATTTAATGAGCAGCATCTCTGGTTAGTGTGACGTTTTATTGTAGTGTGCATTTATATTGCATTTTTTTTTGTATGGTCTTGATTGCTTCTAAAATTGCAACATGATTATGGTGACTCAAGTATTCAATATTTGTTCTATTATCAGTTAAAAGCAAACACCTACCGGCATGTAAGAGGCATTAATGTAGTCCGAGTTCCCATTTGCAGTTTGTAGCTTTACTCGGCTCCAGTCATCTGTTGGAGTGAGAGCGAAGTTAACGCTGAGCCGCAGAGTAAAAAAAAATAAAAAAAAATGTGCCCAGCGGTCATCAGATACCTACACGGCAGGACGTTGGTGAAGCGATTCTTCTCCATGTTTTCAGGCACCAGAGCGGCATTCTGAGTGTGCTCTAAGCCGACGACAGCGAGGTCCTGTGTGAGAGTCCGATGAAATAAAAACATTTAAGAACGACTTTGTCCGTTTGTTATCTTTTTATGAGTACCTCATATTCCTCGCTGAAACCTCTGTTCTTATCCATACTCAATTTGTGAAAGTGGCCAGGAAAATCTGCAACAGAAACATCTCTGGAACCAGAACACAACAAGCATTTCACCTTGGTGTTTAGAAGAAACGAGTAAACAGATCCCATGCATCAATGTTTCAATTGCATGCGAATGCAATTGCGGGGTCAAAAACGCCAACGCTGGTTCAAGACGTTGCAATGATCACAGCAATCCCCACTTCCCCCTCCTTTTGGCTTCGAGCGGTATGCCGTGATATCAGAGCAATATTAATGGACACATGGCAGGGGGGGGGCTTTGAGGTGATGCCATGACATCATTGCTTTTCTGCCCATGAGCTCACGTTTGATGATGAGGGAAATTTGCCATTGATTCACTTTTGGCTTTAGAAGCCATAAAGACAAGTCAAGCAAAATATGAGAATATTTTGTTAGAAAAAAAAAACAGTGGCAGGCACAATTACATGAATTAAAAAGAAAATGTGACAACAGTAAAAAAATAAATAATAATAAAAAAAAAAAATGCTTACTTGGATTTTTTTGTTGAAATGGAGCCAACTCCGCCTAAAGGCTTTTTCTTCCTGGAAAAAAAAAAAAAGGCAAAGATTAGACTCTCACACACAAAAGGAGAACACGTCAGTATCACGTGTAAGCCGGCACCTACCTGATGATATCTGGTCTTTTTGTTAAAACAAATATTGCCAAACCCACCAGGGCACCGAAAAACAAGAGAGAAAAGACAGACCCTGCAATGACTCCTGAAAAAAAAAAAAAAAAAAAAAAAAAAAAAATCACATTTCTAATTACAGATACCATGCTATGTAATTACGCCGCAGTTGATCAACTTACCACGAGGGTCAGTAGGACACTGAAAAACGTACGGTTTGGACTTCCTCGTGGTCCCCGACAGTGACGACAGGGACACCTCATACGTTCTCGCGGGTTGAAATCCACCGATTTGTACATGTCGTCGTTCCATACCTTCCACTATGTGCATTTGTCCACTCACGTTCACCTCCACAGCAGTCCACAAACCGTCCGACGTATCCCACACGATAAACACAGAGTAGCCTGATTCCCAGTACTCGCAGTGAGCAGTTAAATCCGGTGGAACTAAACAGGAAACAAGTAGAAAGACGTGCAATATTTTTCTTGCGTAGAATATGCCATGCGTAATAAAGTAACGCAGAACGAGATCAGGTTGGTACTTACTGGTTGTCAGTTTGAGCTGACATTGCACAAAGCGAGAGGAATTCCTACGGTATTCGAGCGACACGTTGTAGGAGGCGCCCGGATAAAGGCCGGAAAATGACACGTTATGGCCTTCTGGACTCGTGTGGGAGGAAGATCCATTCGAGGCAGTTGCACTTGTGAACGATCCCACGACTGTCCCTTGGATTGACGAGGTAGTCACATGCCAGCTCACATTGGCGCAGTTTATGGCTGAAGAGAAAAAAAAAAATCCCCAATTTTTTTTTTTTTTAATTATTTTAAAATGTGCTAAAGGTCAGCAAGAGGCATATTCCCATCAGGTTTTTAATAGTTTGGATTTTTTTTTTACTGTAGTTAGGTTTTAATATGTTTTGACTTTTTTTTTCTTATTGTAATTTTGTTAGTTTTAATTAGCTTTTAGAGTTGGTTTCTTTGTTTTCTTTTTTCGATTGCAAGATAAAAAAGATATAAGTGTAATAAATGTAGACTACAATTGACCAAATCAAATTGACCGTCCTTCTCTACACAAAAAATACACGTAAAATAAACCCCCAAAAGGCTTTTTTTTTTTTGCAAAAATTCACATTTTTATAATTTTTAGTTTTATCAACACAAGTTATATTTTCAGTTAGTATTTTTTTTTTTTTAAAGAGTTTCCATTCTTACTTCATTCACAAAAATGCTTTTTCAATTTCCAGTTATTTTGTGAGTATTCATTAATTGATATTTGTTCAGCTCAATATTTTTTTTGGGAACCTCAAAAACAGACGTGGCTTAGTTTACCACTCCAAGCCAAACCCCATTCCTAAAAAGTGCTCGAACAGAGATGCATTCTTTTCGTATCGACGGCCTACCACCATAAACCGAGCAGTTGTGAATGTTTCAATTCGTCTTTCCAATACCTGTTACAAAGAAGCCTTTGTAGGCGGTGCTGGCCAGCCCAGAAAACAACGTGATCACCGTGAATGGATACTCCAAACCAGGTCGTAACGTCAACCAACGGGACACTATGGACGATCCGTTTGGCGTCACAGTGACATTTTGCTCATCAATGTGAAGCAAGTAGTTCCAGTTCAGATCCGCCGTCTGCCACGTCAGAGTCGCGCTGGTCTCGGAACGATCAGTCACGTGGACGAAAGTCACCATTGAGGGCACTAATGACGACAAAGTATGCGGTTTGAAGTACTCATACACGGAAATGCAACGGTGACGATAAGCGCATACTACGAACCTGTCGCTGCGTCAAACGTAAACCCGGTGCTGGTGACGTTCTCAAACACGGTGATGAGAGTGAAGTTGTATTTTGTCCCAGCGGCAAGCGATGGGACCTCGTGCGTCACCGTGGATTTAGGATTGAATGCCGAGCGTTCGCCCTCGACGGGAGCGCTGCGGTTGCCATATTGGAGGACGTATGTTGAGCGATCGTCAACTTTGTTCCATGACAAAGTGATGCTGCTCACAGTTTGGGTCACCACAAGCACATGTTCAACATTTTTAGGGGCTGAAAGAGAAAATTTGTTATGAGTGATTTAAAAAATTCTTGGATAGTCGCGGCAATAAACTCATTTATTGCCATTGACGGCTAAAGACGTCAAATATACCTTTTTTTTTATTTTTTATTTTTTACTCGGCTGGTAGTAAATGAGTTAATAAAATAAAAATATTATTCTTTTTACTCTTTATCAAAATAGGCTTTGCTTACTACTAAGTATTTGTGGCCAATGTCTAAAAAAAACCAGCAAAACATTGAAAATCTGCGTTAAAAAAAATCTGCATCGAATTTGAAAAAAAAATAAAATAAATAAATACACAAATAAATAAATCAATTAATTAATTTGTGTTATTCAGTGGCTATTATTAGCTCAATTAAAAAATATATAGTAACAAAAAAGGAGAGCCAACAGTCGAAGCAAAATTGACAATCGTCGATTTAATTTACCGATTGATATTTATGAATCGACATCTCACCTGTGACGGCAGTGAGGTTCCTCCCGCTGCTGCGGACGTTTTCAAACACGGTGAAGAGTGTGAATTCATATTCAGTCCCGCTTGCGAGCGTCGCGATCGTGTGCGTCACTTCCCGTTCCTCGCTTGCACCGACGTCTTCCTGGATGTCATCAAACACGAGCGTGTAGTTGACATTGTCCACTTTTTCCCACTGCAGCGTTATACTGCTGCTATTTCTCTGAATGGATTTCAAGCCTTCTGCATTCAAAGGCGCTAGAATGCAAACACAGAACATGTCACCAATTTTACTTTCTCTGATTTCAAAACAACGGAAGATGACTTACCAGTGGGAGTAGAAAAGACAAATCCGCTGCTGTTGGCGCCCATAAACTCAGTGACAATCCGGAAATGATATTTCCTCCCAGCAGAAAGACGAGTGACCACATGTGTCACATACGTCTGATTCGGGGAAGGATCCACTCTCTCCTCCTGAGCGATACCGCTGAGGTGATATAATAGGAAGTACGTGGAGACATTGTTCACCTTCTCCCACTTGAGTGTGATAGTGGTTTCGTTTCGATCCTGCACCGTCACGTCGTCAACATTTTCAGGCGCTAACAAGACAAAAAGAGTGCAAGTCGTATCAGGTGGACAGGCCGAATGGCAAACAAACAGCAGCTCATCCTTACGTTGGTTTGTGGTGTGGCGGCTCGTCCAGGTCGTGGCGGTCGCGCTGGTTACTGTGGCGTGCGGCGTTGATACCTCAATTGAGTTGGAGGAACCCTGAAAACAGAATATGAAGAATGAAGTCCAACTCTGTACTTAAGTAGAAGTACAGATAGTTCAAAACAAGATTATTGATTCAACACCTTATTCAAAAGTAAAAAAAAAAAAAAAAAGACTCAAATGGACTTCATTATAAAAGTAAACTTTCCATTATTTACAATATAAATAAAAATGCTGTACATGCTAAAAAAAAAAAAAACAACTGGAAAGAAAACAGCTCACCAAAATCGTGAATGTTAAATAATTATAACAATATAATGCCGGTTATTAAGGAAGTATTCAATTCCTAAAGTGATGTGGTTTTGGAGTTGCAAATGTTTGTAATATTGTCTCTCTCCATGCTGGAGTCAAACGCAAATTTCAAAATATTTGGCTCCTGAAGTGTAAACATGGTTTACACTGTTGAAAAATAAACAGAATAAAAATTTTTTTTACGCGTTTGTTACTTCCTCATTCATCGTCTCCTTTCTGTGTAGCTCCATTAAAGGCAGAAAAAAAAAAACGTACCATTCATTTTGAATTAGTTGCTGAAATATTTTGAGCCCCCCCCCAAAAAAAACATTATATTATAATATCTTCACCAAGGTGGAAATGGAACTTACCCAAAGTAGAATCAAGACAACACACAAGAGCAGGTGACCAGAGATTAAATGCTCCATAAACACTTTCATTTTCTCAAAGGCAGAAACTTTCAATGGATTCGTAAAGAAACACGCAAGTATAAATTTGTGTTGGCGTGAAAGTGCCAACATTAACTTCACAGAAAAAGTATTGACTTTCAATTCCTAACCCCGCCCTCCTGTGGTAACCTCTTGTCCCCAGTTATGTTTGTAAGGCTCCGCTTCTGCCCTTTTACAACCACTCGGACCTTTGCCCTGTTTGTTACTTCCTTATAAATGCAACACAAATCACGGCAGACTGATTTGTTTAATATCATTATCAGTCATATTGAGGAAATACTTGTGTGAGCATTGAACAAACGGTTGACAGGCAAAGTGTTCAAATGCTACTTTGGAAATTCTTCTGACTGTTCTTCATAGAGGATTAGGAACATAGCTTCCTTACAGTGAAGGTCTACGAGGAACTACATGCACAAACAACCATCGACGCAGTACTAATGGAATATAGTAGCGAAATAGAGAAAAGAAGGAAAAAGTGAGGAAAAGAAATGTTACTATGGAAGTGGTGTTTCGATCACTTGAGATAATAAAAAAAGTTAATTGAATATGATTGGATGATAGGTCATCCTCGTTACTTATATTTTTTAATCGATCAGTTGATAATAAAAACAAAAATCAAATTACATGCACCGTATAGGTTAAACGATTTTTAAGAATTTTTTGATATTTTTTTATTTCTCTTTATTTCTATTGCTCTGGCCTTCCTGTGTGGAGTTTGCATTTTCTCCCCGTGCCTCCGGGTATATTGCAAAAACACTAAATTGTCACCGGGTGTGATTTTGAGCACGAGTGGTTGTTTGTCTTTGTGTGCCCTGCCATGGGCTGGCAACCAGTCCAGGGTGTACCCCGAAGACAACTGGGATAGGCTCCAGCACGCCCGCGACCCTCGTGAGGAGAAGTGACTCAGACGATAGATGGATAGATAGATTAGAGACATGATAACTATACCTAACAAATACCAATACCTAACAAAAACTACGTATATAATTTATTTTCTGAATTAAAAAAAAAACATCTACATTATTTACAATATATCTAGGTCGCAAACTCCGGTCCTCGAGAGCCGCTTTTTTTTGCATGTTAGCGGATTATGGCCCTCGTTATCCAACAAGATGCAATGAACCCCCAATACGACAGGTGGCGGTAGAGACTAACGCACACCAACACCAAGCGGACCATTCAATGTTATTTGCTGACGGCTAGCTGGTTCTTTTTTTTTTTTTTTTTTTTTTTTTTTTGTTTTCGCTTTTAAAAGAGGAGAGAGGAAATCGCACTTTTACCCACGAACCAAAAGGCGGACGCGACACACTGAACCTATCGCAAGTTATTGGTGAGTGTGGTTACTTTTTTCACTCCTGACGTGAACATACGCGCGTTTATGCAAACGTCGTCTTATGCATGTGTTATTGTGTCTGATTGAAATATATTTAGGAAATGCAGTCTGTGGTCAGGCAAAACCTCCACGCTGAGTGTGAAGGTGACATCAACAAACTGATCAACCTCAAGCTAAATGCGTCCTACACCTACCTTTCTCTGGTAATGATTTAATCATGACAAAATAAGAATCGAGGTTGAACCTAAAATGCACGGTAATCCTGAAACCTGAAAAGGATGCAGTGCATTTTAGGTTGACCCATAAATTTAACCCCAAAGTATATATTTACTGTAATAAATTTAACCCCAAAGACAATTTTTTTTAAATTTAATTTTGTTTTTTTTTAGTAGTGTACTTCTCACTAGTCTGAACCGAGATCATGAACCACTACTTTGCTGTCTCCCACAGGGCATGTACTTTGACAGGGACGACGTTGCCCTGAATAAATTTTCCAGTTTTTTCTTGGAGCTCTCTCGAAAGGAACAAGAACATGCCGAGAGGCTGCTTGAATATCAGAACATGAGAGGGGGTCGCATTTTGCTGCAGACTATTGCTGCAAGTTTCCATTTTTGTTAAATCAAATAAGTCCAATGATGTTATTACACGTGTGACACGAACTGTATGCTGCAGAAACCAACTAGGGAGGATTGGAGAGGTGGGCTGGATGCAATGTCTTTCTCGCTGGACTACCAGAAGGCCATGAATACTTGTATTCTGGATGTACACCACAAGGCTGACACCCATACTGACCCCCATGTAAGTATGCATTACTTAACAAGCAAACAACACTATTACTGTTATTACACTTGTATTATAAATAATTATCCGGAAATGGATGCTTTGCAGTTTAGAATAATTTAGATTTTTGAATTCCCTCTCCATTACACTCTACAATTATCAAAACAAATGATTTTTTTTAAATGCAACTGTTTGCCGGTTAACTTCAATTGAAATTGGCAGTTAACTACTTGAAGCCTCTTTGAACTATTTTTTTTCTTCCTGTAGTTTTGCGACTTCCTCGAGCAGAACTTCCTCGCCGACAGCCACGAGACCATCAAGAAGTTGGGCGACCACGTCGGCAGCCTGAAACGCATCACAGCGTCCGAAACTAGCGGCCCGATGGGCGAATACCTTTTCGACAAGCACACCCTGTAAAGAGCTCGCTCGGAAAAGCAATTATCAACCCCCGTTCCTGTTCCATCGACGAAGCGCAATAATATTTTTACGGCCGAAGGCGATGTTGTTCTGTAGGAGCCAAGTAGTCAACAATACCTCAAAACCTCAAGTTTACCACGATAGCTGTAGCTACGGTGCTCAGAAGTAACATTTTCCTACCATCATATTTTCTACATTCCTATGGGTCAAACACTGAATAAACTACACCTATGCAGGCACCTCGGTTTTTCTTGACATTTTGTCCTAGCTAACCATTTTGTGCTCAGACATCCCATAATGTGACCCGTTATGTCACATTGGCACCTATAGGACACAGTGAAGCCAACGAGAACTTTGCTTAGTCACTACTGAATGCCCGCTGAAAGTTGGACATTGGGCCGGCGATTGGTTTGAAAATCCCACAAAATGACATGTTTCAGCAAAGATAAGGAGGACGTTGCCCGTATGTTGTTATCTTGTCATGCAAGAGTGCGCACACCCTAAATGTGCATACATATTTCACTTACCACACAGGCAATTTTTACTTTGCCCCCCCCAAAAAAAAAATTCTGTCTATTGTGCTTGCACATTATACAAGTTACATTTTCTGATATTTGTTTTACTCTGCCATCTGCAGCCAGGTCGGCATTGCAAATGCAAATCTTTTTTCTTACCAGGATATATACCAGAATCTAGGTTAGCTTTTCAACTGGGAACGTTAACAGTAGTTAATTGTAATAATTATTATACTTTAAGGTGACTTTTTTCCCGTGGTTTTTGTGGCGCCCCCTGGTGGTCAAACTAAAGAGCCGGATAATTATGCACTAGATTCCCTTTTTTTCCTCTGCAGCTGTACAGAACGTATATCACAATACGTTCTATCTTTTGAGTGTTAGTGGTTCAGATTGGATTTTTCCAGAAATCTTTTTGGAGGGTACAGGAGGAATCTACAACCCCCTTGGGAATTAAATGTGGTACAGCATCTATTGGAGCGGCGACCACTATTTAAGGAAATATTGTAGCATAAATGATCTGCGATCACAAAATATTTGCCTTCGAGCGTAATTGCCTAAGTGATGTTAGAACATTTTCGGGGGGGAAACAAAATCGCAGAATTCAACAAACAGAGAAATCTGTCACCTCTAGTCCACCTTTGGGAACTACCATGACCTGGATGACTGAAAATCCACACACAAAGAAACAAATATAGTAAGCACAATTGTATTATATTTGCTACTGTGAAGGCATTTTTGTTAATGATGTCTCTTCACTACTAGGACGAGGCCACTGCATGGTGTCTCGGCACCATTAAGGTGTCCAGATGTGGCAGCGTGCCACTGGATTACATCCCACACGTGTCCAAATGCGCAGGAGCAACAAAGCAAAGGGACGCAATGTCCGCTCTGAATCAAAGTTGTTGCTGGATTGGAGCGAGACCGCTCGCAAAGCTACGCTGAGGAGATTAACGAAGGCTCGGGTGCACTATGCGTGGTCAGTCGAAAGGATGAACGCGACCCAGACGTCATTTTAAGGAACTTTTCCACCTCGGTGAGGAAAACAAAGAATATTGTTGAGCATGTGTGATAGTTACGGTGCAAAAAAGCGGAGGCTGCAGTTGTGTGTTCACATTCAATTGAACATAAAGCAACAGATGTGTGGTCAGCATTTTAATATGACAAGGAGGGGAAGTAGTGATGGTGATGGGAAGGGAGGAGGGGGGGGGGATTAAGTCCCAACACTGCTCTAGTGATTTGCCAGGGCTTTAGCTTTGATGGAAACGGACACAGGGAGTCCGCCAGTCGTGTCGAGGGAATGATGGGCATGTGAGGGCTTCCATCATAAAATTTCACTTGAATCCCCTCAAAAAAAAAAAAAAAGTTGCTCAGGATCGCGTGACATCAGGGGAATAAAAGGATCAGATCTACAGGTAAGATGGATTTTGTTTTGTCGTGATTGAGTTCATCCATAAAAAGTTTGGCTCATAGGCGCTTTTCAGATGATGTAATTGTGTGGTTGGAAAATAAACCGTTGTAAAAGAGTGAAGGAAAATGCATTGTACTTAAAAGTTAAATACATCTGAATTGCACAAGTTAATGTCTAACACCCTAATTTATAAAAAAAAAAAAAAAAGAAATATGGTGTTATTGCTTGCTTGTCAGGGACATCCCGAAAAATATAGAATAATGCATATTTAATTTATCTCTCAAATTGTCCCATGACTGGATCTATTTTTTTTTTTAATTTTTGGCAATAAACAGTGGTGATAATCATCAGAATATATTTAAATTATCACTGAAAGCAAGTTGCAGGTCGTCATCATCAACTATAAGAACTGGCCACTTTATTAGGTATACCGACGGAATCACGTGACATCCAGATTAGGAGATGCATCAAAAACTCATCAACGTAACTAAAATGAGGTAATATTGCCAATATTGCTGGCTGGCCGTAAATTGTGGGCAAAATATTGTGGGGAATGATGGAGGAAGCCAACTTTTCATCTGAGATTTCAGGGATCCAGCGAGTGGATTAAAATTGTAGCGTTGAATCCAGATATGTGCAAAGCAGAGGGAGCACAAAAGCAGAGAAAACGAAGAGACGGTGAAGGGAAAGTGCGTGAGTGTGTGTGTGCGTGCGTGCGTGCATGTGTGTGTGTGCACATTTGTGGGGGCAAACAGAGGGATTAGGGTCAGCCATGTTGAGCTTCTAGCTTAGAGATGTTCTCTGCTCCTCCGCTGCAGCGCAAAAGACAGACGCAGGGATTACATCCGTGTACATACGCAGCTGGGCTATATTCTGCCATATTTTTGCCAGCGGACATGAGGCTGGTGAGGAGCGGCGGCTTTCGGGCCCGGCGGGCCGCCGAGTTGCCTGAGAAGGAGTCCGAGGAAGCCACGGAGGAAGTTCACCACGAGCACCCCAACACGGAACACCACGCCCACTCGGAGCATCACCCCGCACACGACTACAACCATATGAAGAACAAGTTCATGAATGAACTTGATCATCTACCCAGTGAGCATCTCTTGGTTGTGTTTTCCAGGCTTGAAAGAAAAAAAAAAAAAATGCACACAGATGGCGAGTGAACGGTGTCAGATTATGGGAGCCAACTGTAAGAAAGTAGTTTATTTTTCTTCCCCCATTTGACTAATCGCAAATTGTGAGATTTAAAATCGGCTTCAAAACACTCAACATGGAGGACAGTTTGATGTTTAAATCGTAAGAGAAGACATTGCTTGGATTTATTCTGGCATGAACTAAAAGATTAAAACCTACTTCTATTTCTTTTTTTTTTTTTTTTTTTTTTAAACGTATCGCAGTTCCAATGTGGGCAGTCGGAGCCATCGTGGTGGTGATCCTAGTGTTGGTGGCGTGCTTCATCTTTTGTGTTTTCAAAAAATGCTTTGGGAAGAAGAAAAAGCCAAAGAAAGTGAGAGAAAGGAAGACGGGGCGGCGCAGGAAAGCGACGGAAGGAAAAGGCGAGACGGGAGAGAAGGTATGATAGCGTGTGGGAGACTTAAGACGAGTTGTTTAAGAGTTTTCGTTCAACTAGGAAATATCCCACTGGGATCAAAAATCGATTTTTTTAACAACATGAAAAGGAGTGTTGTCATCATAGAAATGTTAAAAAAAAAAAAAAAATCATCAAACACATTTAGACCAAAGTCAGTGGATATAAATGACAAATAAGAGGGGGCCCAAAACAGAACCATGCGGCACCCCCTTATAAACGGTCCAAAAAATTCAGAGCACATACCGTAAATTAAAAAAACCTGGAGTGATGCAATCAAATTTAGAAATTTTGAAGCACTACTCACTGTGATGACGTCCTCGTAGGAAGGGGAAGTGAAGAAGGAAGGCGAGGAAGAGGAGAAGGAGCAGGAAAAGTTGGGCAAATTGGAGTTCTCACTGGACTACAACTTCACGGATTCCCAGGTGGCTCTCCTGTGGCACAAACCAGTATCGGTCAAACGGAAGAATTCCTTAACCTGACGCTTGTTTTCTTTACCATGAAGCTCATCGTGGGAATCCTTCAGGCTCAGGATCTGGCCGCTATGGATATGGGAGGCACCTCAGACCCGTACGTCAAAGTATTCCTGTTGCCGGACAAAAAGAAGAAATACGAAACCAAGGTTCAGAGGAAGAATTTGTGTCCGGTTTTCAATGAAACGTTCTTCTTCAAGGTATGGAGGATTATAGATTCGGTGTTTTGGTTGTTTTCAAGCCCCTTCGTCATCATTTTTTTTTTTCCTCTCTAGATCCCATACGCAGAATTGGGCGGAAAGACGTTAGTGCTCCAAGTCTTCGATTTCGATCGCTTCTCCAAGCACGACATGATCGGCGATATCAAGATCCCGATGAACAGCGTGGATTTGGGCCAACCGATGCAACAGTGGAGGGACTTGGAGAGTGTGGAAAAGGAAGAGGTACGTTCTCGTTTCATTGACTCTGCAACTTCATTTTAGGAACCGTTAATTTCACTCGGGGTTTCTCTCGGTAGGAGAAACTGGGCGACGTCTGCATCTCCCTGAGATACGTCCCCACCGCTGGGAAACTGACAGTGAACATCATGGAGGCAAAGAATTTGAAGAAAATGGATGTCGGGGGATTATCGGGTAAATTTGTGATGTCATACAGGGATAGTTGACAACAGTGCAGTGTCAAAAAACTGCGAACAATCATTAGCAAAATTCATGTAGACATCGTTAGCCACTTCGACCTCTAAAATGATCACAATGATTGCATCAATTCTGAGTTTTAGAAATTGGGAATAGCCGAATTTATTTCCCCGCTAAAAACTGCTGATAATTAAAACCATAATATACAGCAAATTATGATTTCAGAACACATCACGCGAATATGCAGTGGATTACTCTGTTGTCCTTTTTTTCTTTTTTTAAGATCCATATGTGAAGATTGTCCTGCAGCAAAACGGAAAACGGATCAAGAAGAAGAAGACAACGGTCAAGAAAAACACGCTCAATCCGTATTTTAATGAAAGTTTCAGCTTTGAAGTCCCCTTTGAACAGATTCAGGTAAGGACCAGCTAATAAGGAAGTCAAGATGTGAGAAAAAAAAAATAAATATTGAGGCAAATATAGATGTAACGTACACACAAAATACAAATTTGTGGCCAATAAATGGAAAAACCAAATTTGTAGATTTAACATAATTCAAATTAACAACTCAGCAATCTGGATAAATCAACATTCATAGAGTGTTACTGGCCGACTCTCGAGGCAGGCCAGACAGGGGAGCTTCATTTGAATGTGCAAGGCCACAAATGAACATTTTTGTGCACACAAACAGATTTTGGAGCCACAAAGTATTTATTTTGCCCCTTCCCCATGTCATGTCCGGGGGCAACATTGGACTCAGTCCAAGACAACGGAATTAACAACTGAACCTTTCGTGTTGCCTGATTCAGAAAGTGCAGGTGGTCATCACCGTGTACGACTATGATAAACTGGGCAGCAACGACCCCATCGGAAAGACCTTCATGGGTTACGGAGCGACAGGTGTGGGCCTGCGCCACTGGTCAGACATGCTGGCCAATCCCAGACGTCCGGTGGCCCAGTGGCACACGCTTTTGCCGGAGGAGGAAGTCGACGCTGCGGTCAAAGCCAAACCTCGCTGAGGAGAACTGGATGTTTGTTTGTTTTTTTTTTTCGTCCGTGTCTTCCCTATTAGTTTTGCAAGTTTTAACTGCAAATTTTTTTTTCCAATTACCATGGCAGAAGGACTGAGAATCCACACACACATCTTGCCAAGTTTAATATAATTTAAGATAATTTTGCTTAAATGAAGTTATATCTTCATTAAGTTACAAGTATTTATGTATTTTTGCTGTGCTATTTTCCACACTTAATGTTTCTTTTGGTATACTTTAACAAGTGTATTAGTGAAATACTGTTTTTTTTTTTTTAAATGTATATTTGTCTGACCGTCTCTTTTATACCCTTGTGCAGGCCTGTAAGTCACGAAAGTAAAAACTTGTACTGTGTGTATGCTCTCTGTGTGCATTACAAACTCGACATTTGAAGGGCGAGGAAATTGTTATTTTAATAATTCAAACCGTGAAACACACATTCGGGTGTGCGCGTGTGTGTGTATATGTATATATATATATATATATATATAAAATCAAATCCTGGTTATGTTTTTGAACAGTGAAATTTAAAGTTTTATCGTTGGAATTAAACAATTAAACACATTTTAATTTGTTATATACTGCAATAGCAATTAAGAGTCGAATTCTAATTATATTAAATCTATATAAAGGTAGAAAACATGACGTGATGTCGTATTTTGCTTTGTAAGTCATAAAATATATACATTTAATCAAGTTTACGTCTTGGTAGAAGAGTACGCATGTGTTTAAAAAAAAACACGCACGCTAAACTGTTGCTAAGCAACGATAGCGCAACTCAAATCGCGCTAGCTTGTAGGCTAGCTTGTGCGTTAAACTCGCTCAGACACACTCACGGTTGTTTGTTTGGCGAGGTTGGGTTCGTCCACGTCGCCGAGCCTCGAACGAAGTATCTCCGACCACAATGAGCGCCGGACGGCCGTCTGAAGGAGCGGGCTGCGTCAACTGGTGGGGCTTCAGTCCAGCTCGAGACCTCATCAGTACAGGTGAGCACAATTGCCAGCAACAACTTTGAAAACGTTAACTCTTTTTTGCGGGGGGGGGGTCTGTTAATGTTCTACTCAGTTTTTTTCCTCGAATAACATTTTTTCAAAGCGACAGTGAGCTTGTAATTTATCAAACTGTTCGTACTACAAGTTCATGTGAAAGAAACAAAAAAAAAAAGAGTGACGTCCGAAATCACTTGCGACCGATTCTCGCGAGAACATGAAAATAAAGGCTAGCCTCAGCGTGTTGCTATCAACTCTCGCGAGAACGTGAAAATGACAGCTCTCGGCTGGGTATGATTAAAAAAGTCAATATTTTTCTTTAGAGAGGGAGAAAACCATCAACAAGAAAAATGTGGCATTTAAATAATAGAGTTAAATAAAATAAAGAAAAAATAGACGTGGAAATTAAGGCCACACGGTTAAAACCTACATTTATCTTATGATTTTACAATTGATAATTACTAATAAAATTCAATAAAACAATGGCCAATTTTACAGCTTTTTTTTGTTTGTTGTATCATATACAATAGGAAATGAATGCCCCAGTAGTAAACCCATATCTTAACTTCTTGTCGATATACTGGCCCGGTATCCCAAGAGTGGACATTTGCAGTCTCTCTCTTGTAATCAGGCCCGCTGAGACATGAAGGGGAAGTCAACATTTTTCTCGCAGGCAGTGGAGATCCAAGACATCTTTTGAAGACCTTGTCCGGTCTGAGCGACGAGGACACCCTGAACGTGAGCTTCACGTCTTCAGACCTGAAAGGGCAGAATTGTTGTGGCGCAAACATGTCCCTGCTTCACTGTAGGTATGGCTGTTTGAGAACAGCATGGAAGTGGTCGCCAGACAAATGCTGCTGCTTTACATCGCGCTGACTCCGCAGGAAATGATGGGACTTAACGGTGGGTGTCTTTTGCACATTCAACGAACGTATAACGCAGCGTTTAACGAGGCGTTTCCCCCCGTCCTTAGAGAAGACAGAGATGTTCCTGGAGGTGTTTGGCAACAGCGTGATCCGCAGTCAGACGGCCGAGACGGTGAAACGTGTGGCGTCGCAGCTTTCGCTCCACGTCAGCGACATCCCAGAGTCAGACGCGCACCCTTGCTTCAACACGTCTCTTCTTAAGGTGCTCACATCAGGAGCGCTATCGTCAAAAAAAAAAAAAAAATCCTGTCCACTAAAGGCTCACTTATTTCAATGCGTTCAGTTTAAGGAGCGGGACGAGCTGGCCAAGATTTTTAAATCCTGGATGCAGCATTTGTCTTCTTCGACGGCTTCGGTCTCTATTTCCAAAGCCTGGGATTATCGTGTCCGACAGCACCTTGGGACACGCTACGACTCCAAGAAAGGATGCTTTGACTGGGACCTGACTATGAAGCTACATGAGAAGGGGGTAATAACAATAAACAATCGTAACACACATGCGACTTCATGTTGACCATTTAAGGCCACCTTCCTTTTTTCTTTTAACTTTTTTCTACCTTATCCACAGTGCAGCATCATAAACAAGTATCAATATATCCGTTGGAGGGAGAGCGGCCTGGCCTTTGAACTGAGGGAAGGCGTCTACCAAATAAGCAACCCCAGCTTGCTGTCTTCTCGGGTTTTCAGCCAGAGAGGGGACAGAGTGGCTCTGAGGGGCTACTGGGGGGACATTGTGTCCAGTCCTTACCTGGCCTTTGGAATTGAGACCGAAGATCAAAGCTTGCTCAAAACACAGAACGGACAACACATGAAGGTAAAGGGACACGGCCTCAGTTCCGATTTTTAAGCAGAGGTGGTTAAAGTGCTCACATTCACGTGGAAGTCTGATTGTTGTTGGTGTTTCGTGGAACTTTTGTATCCGCAGACGGCACAGGACATTTCCTTTGCAAACGTGCAGGAATTGTTCCAATCTGTGTCTAGGAGGCAAGAATGCCCAGCTTCACCTCAGTCGAGCACAGAGGAGGAACATCCGCTCACAATTAGCGAACAGAATTCTGTCCCAGTCAACCGTGAGTGGAGTCTCGCATGTTGCAAAGAGCGTTTCAAGCCAGTTAAGTTGGTCAATGCCCTTTTTGTGTACCGTTTTCAGACCTCATGCGACTTAAGGGGGTGTCGGTCAACTTCCTGCCTCTGGATTCCTTTCAGAAGCTGCCGGAAAAACGGAAATATGCCAATTTCTACAATATCATCCACTTCTCGGCCAGGTGACAAACCACCAATACACTCCCTGGACACTTCATGAGAACAGATAAAATCATAGACATGATTTTTTTTTTTTTTAAGCGGCTTCTAACGCTAACGAGGGTTGTTTATTTCAAGAAACTATACGTAAAACTATGAGTTAAGATCATTGTTAAAATCCTACACAGAAGAGAGAGGGGAAGGGTCGGGAGTGCACCGTGTAATCTGTTTTAATTCACCAATCCCGCGTTTGAATTGCTGCCAACTGACACGATGTCGCTGTCCATGTTTTTGTGCCTTCGGCGTGAAGCTGCGCGCACCATTTGGGCCCGAATATCCGGCAGATTGCAGCACCAGACGCTGTGCTCATCGTGGAGTTGGCCAAGTGAGTTTTTTTTTTTTTTTTTAATTCAATGTCATCAAGGCTTGTTACCATGGCGACAACATCAAATGTAGTACTGACATTTCCACTGATGTTGCTTTTGCCCGCCTCAGGTACATTTTGGACCTTAATAAAGAGCAAGAAGCTGGATTTGCAGAGCGAGTGTCCGGGATGTGTCTGGAAGCCGGATTCCGACCATGTTCTGAGGCCAAGAGTGATGACCTTCATGCTGTTTTTGAACCTCAGAAGGACGAGTGATAATGGCCGTGGTTGTACTCAGTCATTTAGTTATTTCACAAGATTTTACAAGCACCCCCCCCCCTCCTCATTTTTTCCCTTGGTCCTCCCTTATGTCTTTTTATTTCCGTAGAAGAATACTCGACGGACCATTTTGTCAAGCCCTCGTATGATACGCCCAACGAAAAATTCAACCGCAAATGTTCAATATGCAACACAGCAATTTATTCTTGTTGGTTTCCATGCGGTGGGACACTGCAAATTTCCTTCATTTTCACTTCCCACTAGAACATTGCCACCTTAGTTTGTTTTTTGTTTCTTGAGGGGTGTCCACTCACTTCCAGCGTCCTCCAACCTTGCCCTTACCGTGGCCCTTTTTGCTGCCCCAAGACAAGAGAAGATCTTTGAGTCTATTGCCACTGGTTGCATGTACAATGCTGTGTGTGATCAACTCACAACTTTTGAGCATGTTGGATTCTGTTCAGGAGGACGATGATCTGGAGTAGGCGATGAAAAAAAGAATTCAAAATGTGACACCTATCCGTTTGCTGACTTTTTTTTGCTCGTAATTTTGCTACAAGGACTCACCTCATACTTTTGACTCTTCATCTTCTCAGCCAGGTCAAATTTCTCCGACTCCAGCTGGTAGATGCACTCCCACATCTCTCCGGCTCTTTTTCTGAAAGACAATTGGACAGTTGGCACGATGTTTGGTACACTTGGACGGGATTCACCTCCAACATAATAATGCACGTTTGGATTGGTTAAATATCTTTCTTGTGTAGTCTACGGTGGTATCAAAAGAGCAACATTAACGTGAAAGGGACAAGATGTGATGACATCTCCAAATGAAAAATATGCAGAGTTAAAGGAGACATCAAAAGCATGCTTCAAAGTGACCTGAGGGCGTCCTCTCTCAGGTTATCAATGTCTAGCGGCTGCTTCCTCTCCGACAGCGTCTTTTTCTTGATCTCTCTCGCCGTTTGCTTCTTGCCCCGCCTCTGCTCCACCTGCACCCCTCAAGCAGTCAGTAACGAATGACGACGACATTGGCACAAACAAATGCAGTCAAACGAAATCACAAAACTTTGCGATATTGGAGACCCATCTCTACTTTTTAATAGTTTGTCTACTCCCGACCTTGGCAAGGAATCCTCCAAAGTGAGCCCCCATGTTGGAGAGCACTTTCTTTTTCTTGGCCTCATCTTCCGCCCTCTTCTTGGCCTCCTCCTCCTCCTTCCTCTGCCTCTCCTCCTGCGGACGCCGCCGTTAGAGCTCAACCGCCACACGTTTTCGATATGGCTTATGAAGGTTAGTCACCGCAATTCTGGATTGTCTGTCACGCTCTTTTTCCGCCCTCACTCGCTGCTGCTCGGCTCTTTCTGACCTGCGTGACTCCTGAGGCACAAGAAGACATTCATGAGGGATTCTGGTTGTGTATTCTATTCTTTGTGTAAAAAAAAAAATAAAATAATAATAGTATTACAATCCTTGATTTGAGCCCGATGATCTCCTCCTCTTCCTTTTTCCTATGCTCAAAGTGGACATCAATCAGAGTTTGGAGTTCCAGCAGGTCTTTCTCCATCCGCTTTCTGTGGATATCCTGAAGGGAAACCAACAGAAGCGCTTTTATTCTTCTGAACTTCCTTCAATGTTAACATGTCCACTCCACACGGAAATGAAACAAAAAATGAGGGGAACATACATCAAAGTCCACTCTTTCACCCTCGGGGATCTTTGGGGGAGCGAGCTGTGTGGACAACGGCCTGTAAAATACATATTCTTTAAAAAAAAAATATGTTGCACTCATCAAGGGTCACTTCATTAAGCGCAATCTAGTGCAGTTGATTTGCTACTAAAATACGCTTTTGGCGCAATAATGGGAGGGTAACACTGGCCTAAAATTGTGCAAGAAGTGTTGTCAAATTATTTCACATCCTACAGTACAGAAATATAGTGATGCGTGAATGTGACGTATAGTAGATACTCACTTGTGCTTGGGCCGTTCTCCTTCAAGGTGTTCATTGAAACAGCGGGAAAAAAAAGTAAATGATTAACCTGCACAGCTTTGAGCAGCACACCGCTAAAACCCCAAAAAATTTGACATCAACAGAGAAATCCCCACCTCCTTCTCCTTGCTCATCTTCCTCTGTGAAGTCAAAAGTGATGAATATGATTGGGACAAGATGATTTTATTTTTGTTTTAATTAACTTGACTTACCCTCCTGATGTACTCTAGATGAGAAAGAACGGTGCAAATGCACAGCAGCAGATGTGTTTAAAAGTGGAAGATTGTTGAAAAGTGAATTTGTTGGAATAGATCAAGAATTCACTCACCCATGTTCTTCTAAATCAGACATTGTGATGCTGAAATACACGCATAAGAAATGAAATGCTGTTTGGAATTAAAAACAGATGAAAAAAAAAAAAAGACCCAGTCAAAGAGCATTTGTTGTTAATGATCTCGGAATAGAAGAGAGGCCGCGGCTGAGTCATGTCACCCAGGATAATATCGAGGTCTTACACGGCCCATCATTCTTGTTTAATTTGATTTACTCCAAAGGATGCGCAGTGGAGGGCTTAGAACTGGTCATCCGGCCGCTATTAACACCCGCCGGCTCTCCTATTACCATTTAATCTACTTGCATCGGGGCCGACACGAGGGGAACCTCTCACAGTGAACACACAAGGTTAAATATGCACTCCAACCCCCCACCCTAAAAAAAATATATATATTTAAATGTTTTCCTTTGAATTCCAATGAAAGATATTGTTTAAAAAAAAGAGTTATGTAAAAACAAATTCTATTTCTTTGATTTGACTTGCTCCCCAAAAATATCTATAAAAAAAAAATCAAAGTATTTAAAATCAAATAAAATTAAATAAATGGGGTGAGGAAAAAGTCTTCAGTTACCTTAAAGGAAAAGCTCGTGAATGGGAATGGACAGTGTTTATCTCCAAAAATGCAATGCTGGTGAACAAGAATGCACTCTTCTTCTCAAATATTACATGTTGACAGTGGTTGCCCACACAATTAATAACAGGGGCATATCCGGACACGAGTGCAATAACATGATGGATGAAGGCCCCGCATAGCTGAGAGCTTTGGCTAACCATGAAGCACATTCAGACCACGTCAATGGGAATAAACATTGCAAAAGGTCAACACAAGAGGGATCGGCCATGGAATTGCTCACGTTGCTCCCCTGGTAAGATTTATGGCGCCGAAGCGAGAGGGGTCGTCATACAGTGGTGAGGAGTTTAATACCCTTTATCTTCCTCCCATCATCCCAAAGCATCTTTCACCATCGAAATAAATGGAAATGCCATTAATCTGTTCAAGCCCCCCTAATTTTTTTTTATCTAATTAGCATAATTAAATCTGATCATCATGATTTCATGCTTCAGTGCCCAGTGACATACTATAAGTACACATCAGTCATGAATTGAGTTAGCACGGTAGAGCGCTTAATGATGGAGCGCTACTATTAGTAATACTGGCCATAACTTTCACTTCACATGACCACGTAATAAACGCATGCACCCCAGTGCGAACCAGTGAAGGCGTGGTGGGAAAAGCATCCAAGGAGGAGACGCTGAAGTAAATATAACGTATATTATCACCCACCGACGGGAGGCGTGTGAGCAAGAGGGTCAAGCATTAACACATGCAGCTCAAAACGCAGTCAAGCGGTGTATGTCTACTTACTGTAGGTTGGGGTCGGCAAAATAGCTTGCAACAAATCTTGAATTGCACTTGTTAGGGTCGTTTCATGCAAGATATTTTTTTACTTTAGTATGAACTAGTTTTTCCATTTGTATTTTCTCCTATTTGATGTTTATGCACCGATTAAAAAAATATGGATGGAAAACACGCAGCTGTCAGTACAAAAACAAATGTACAACAACTAAAGTAAAAGCTTTGATGTATCAAATCTAGTGATTGTACTTACCAGTTGTGACAGACGGACGTCAAGGCGCAATGAGCAGACTGTGTCGGGCACCGGCTCTTTTATAAAAAGCACCGGAGGGGTGACAAGAAGGGGACACGGAATAAAAATGAGCAAGCGGATTATTGGCGGCTTTTGGGAGCTGAAGGCCAAGTCTGGCAGAGCGGCTCATAAGTGAGCGCCTCGTTGCTGAGCTCACAGCTGAAATGAGAAGACAAAAAGAGACAGGTGGTGACAGCACAGAACAAAAGAACATTATTTTTTTTCTTTTAACATCTCAATCCCGAGATCATCGCTGCACCTTCGGGCCTGCCGGTCAGTCACGATAGTTCTGTTGCAGAACATAAAAATCAATTACCAAAGGAGAAAAAAAAAGCACATGACAAGCACTTATTTCTTACAGAATGACTTTATGTTAATTTCTTATATTGTGTTAAAAACTGAAATAAAAGCAAGATGACAGTCTCAGTGGGCCTGTGGTGAAAACGAAACAAAATCAACAGAGAACCAAGGAGCTTCTTTCCACATCTGAACTGCACATGTTTAAAAACATATGTTGCATTGTTATGGTGCTTTAAAAGAACTGGAAAAAAAAAACATTGATACATAAAAGGAGTAAACATGCTAAATGCTTACTAATCATTTAAAATGCCTGAGTGCATTTGAAAGACAAAAGCCGATGGCACATAAAGAGGAATCACAACATTTTACTGAATGTTTTCAGTGAAGGAATGTTTCAGGTGTCTTCCTGGTTAAGTATCTGAATGTGTATATATTTGTGTGTGCGTGTGTGAATGTATGTACGTGTGCGTGCGCGCACATTGTCACTGCACAATGTTCCAGGCAAACAGAAGAGCAAATACGAGAGCATACATTGGTATAAAAACATAAACATGCCCTTGTACAAAAAAAAAAAACATCAACGGGTGAAATAAATACAACTGGTGAAAAAAAAAAAAAGGATTAATCCCTATAGTGTAACTGAATGGCACGCTATTCGGTGGACAATCCCGGCAAATATATAAACGTATGTAAAAATATGAGCTCACTTGCACTGGTTTCCCTCAACTGAGTTGTCTTTTGATCTGGCTGCTTCGATTATTGGCTTATTTCTTTCTCCTCAACATGAGAACATGTCCAGACTTCCCCATATCAGTAATGTTGGTTTAAACATTCTTCCCTTCAACGATCCCTTTTCTCCCTGAAGAAGAGTCTACAGGTTTTTCTTGACCTCGGGCCGACTCTCCTCACTTTTGCCGGGTTCTTTCTGGCCGGGGCTCATCAGCTGCAGCAGGTCGTGCAAGGATTTTATGATCTGAGCACCAAACTTATGGGCGTCCTTGAAAGGATACACAGACACACACACACACACACACACACACACACACGCACAAAAGGGCAAATTTGACCATGTACGTTCAAATGCAGATCGCGGGAGAGGTTATAAACTCACGGTGTCGGGACAGGAGTGCTTGCAGGAGATGTGGAAGTTGATCAGGCTCTCTCCCACAATGTAGTACGACACCCCGTAACCGTCATCAGCAACCTGAAAAACAAATAGACAACTTATATCTTCTTAAACTAGTCACAAACGCACTAAATCTATCTTTACACTTTAATGCATCCGTGAGACAAAATAGCACTCACCGGACCGAAGCCTCCGCCGCAGGAAATGTACTCTGGGTGGTTCACGAGGTCAAACAGTTCCACCTGCTGGATGGATGTCTGACTGGTGGACAGTCTCCAGGGCTCTGACAATACCTAAAAGGACCCACAAGACTTTTGGGTTCGTAGAACTGAGGAGACCAATTGCATCGATGTAATGAGAAAGCAAGAGAAACCAAAGACCTCTTTCAAGAAAGGTGACTCCACTCCGAGGTACTGCGACACGACGTAGAGGCAAAAGAGGTGTCGGTCGATACCGGCGCCGGTCATCGCCATGCGGCAAAGGTTCTGGTGCTTTTCGGATGCCACCCGGAACAGACGCCTGCATACATCTGCTGACTGGTGGAGAAACGGCAGCTTAGAATGAATTTGAAAAATAATTGAATCAAAAACATTTTTCCCGCCCTCAATATTGCCATTGCCATTCAATATGCGACTGTCTTCAAGATCCTCTTCCTATGTATTTTTTAAACAACACCAGAAATTAATTAGCATTTGTGTTATTATCTGTTTAATTTAGGAGGAAAAAGTCTTAACAGAATTACCCGAGCCAAGCTGTGAAAAATGAAAAGCGGCAAGTCATTGACACGCAGACCCAAAATGTTTGCAGTTGCCAATTGATGCCACAAGAGGGAAGCAAAGCACTTTTTCGCCCCATTATTAAAGGCTATTTGACTAAATGATGCCACAAGATGGCACTAGAGGAATATTTGGGGAAAACTGATGATGAACAATACATGTCAGTATAGCTTAAATGACGATAAGTACACATTCCTAGTAGTCAGTGGCTTGAGTGCGAATAAATATCTACCTTCACCGAGCTTGTTTGTATTACTTGATGTGTGACTTACTTAACCCAGGTAATATGTGACTAACACCCACCTCAGGAATTCATGTATTCCATCAAGAAAAAGTGGACAATCTCACCTCTCCACCTTCAAACGCTTTGATAAAGGCACTGCTTTCATTGGTGCAGGAGCGAACCGTCTCGGTCCTGCCCTCCCTGAACAGACGGGTCATGGAGGCCTCATAGGTCAGGCAAAACGTTTTCCGATTCTGGAAATGCACAACAAGAATTGGACTGCTGCCAAAGAAAGTCCAAGGTGGCTCAAATCCTGAGACCCATCAAGACTGCCGGCGTTATTCACCCTGAAGTAGGCCAATTGGAGAGCCGACTGGATGAAGGCGTCCGGACTGACTCGACACTTCTTGATCTTTGCCTTGCCAAATTCTCGGAAAGATATCACGTGGAAGTCAATGTCGTCGGCGAGGGCTTGGGCCACTGCTAGGGACTGAGAGATCAGCTCCTCGCACTGCGACACACACACACAAATACACCCCACAGGGTTTAACACTTACTGAAAAACGTACTTCCTCCAAATGTTTATATCTACGCCAGTGACATATAGTGAACAATGAAAAGATTCTCCACTAGATGGCGGAAAGCACAACGTGTGTCCTTTCACGGAATAGAAAGGTGGCTGTGTGTTTAATCAAACAGCCCTCAGAGAGTTTCACAAATTACCAACCTCTGTAGGAATTTTCCACGTGAGCTTCTGAGGTTCTGCTAGTGATGGGTCCACATCACCTTTACAGTGACCTTCGCTGTTGTAACCCAGCTGGAAACAGTCGGTGGCCACGACGTACTGAAAAGACAGAAAATCCATCTTTAAAAATGGTCGCCGTTCACAACCATTAATGGGCAAGCAATTATTTGACAATCCTTCTCACCTCCCAAAGGTGCGCGATCACAGGCGCGTCGGCCCACGAGTGCTCCGCGTTGATACCATTCTTGCCGTTCTTGAAGACGACCACAGAGAACGACTTATCGAACCACCTGTGGGATCCAGAAAAGATGGAAATAGCCTTCATTCTTTTCTCTACCTACAAGGTTGTCAAGGCAGAGTTCACTTTGTACTAGAATTACCTGTCGTAACATTTCCCGTGCAACAAGGACTTAGCGTAGCGGTCCAGACTCCCCGACGGGTCGTCTCCCGTCATGCCCTGCACGTCGTCGTCGAGGGTCACAAAGAACGCGGCTTTCTCGATGCAGTCCAACGAGCGCTTGTTGATGCCGCTGCTGAAGTACTTGTTCCTGGCTTGCGCCCACGGAATTCTAGGTTGAAAAGCCACATTTGAAGAAATCCAGTTCGCCTTATGATCTCCTTCGATTTGAAAAGAAAACAGCAGTTGCATCTTCGACCTGTCGCCGGCGGTCAGCGCGCCAAGTTTTGCTTCTCCCGTGCATGGTGGCGAAGAGTCATCGAGGATCCTCTGAATCTGGAATTCGATCTCCCGGGGTGTAAGCAGTCTGCCTGCGTGGTACACCCTGAGCCGAAAGTAACGTCCTCTGTGGTATACAGCGACATAGTCGCTGTCCTGCCAATGCTGCAAGGTATCTTCAAGAAGCAAAACGAGCAGGCATTTTGAATTGGACGCAACCCTTTGCATATAGAATATGCAGCTGCTGCTTGTGTGAAGGTTTATTCAGCATTTTAGTTTGTTGAAGTTGGCAATGTGGCGCCCTCTTTCGTATCAGGATCCATCTATTTAGGGCCGCACTCCAAATGGCTGGCTTGATGCAGCACACATAGCTATTTGTGAATGAGCATCCCGCATGGACAGCTGCAGTTTGTCAAAGCCACAAAGCGGTTTCCTTTACAGGGAACTCGCCTGCATCCACTTTGCAACGACATAATGTACGAGGGGCGGTCTTATTTTCCCAGTTTTTTATTAAAAGGATATGGAGGAGTGAAGGCGTGAGCAATGGGCCGGAGCAAAAGATGCAATTTGCGCTTTTGGTTTCAAATGAAAAATAAATGACTAATTTAAAATGCACAGTCCACTTTTAGTGGTCCGTTAAAATGACACAAGGCAACGACTATCCTAGTCAGGGGCCATGTTCTACAGCTACAGATCTAAAATGAGGGGTGATCTGGTTTGATAAAAGAGTAATAAATACTACCTGTTAGCGTTCCAGGGATTCGACATGTGTCAAACATCCTCTCAAACTGATAGGAGCAGCAAGGAACTGCAGACCTCAACAACCACTGAGTCGGACGAAGAAGAAGATGAAGAAGGATATAAAACCCAAGAGAAGAGAATGGGATGGAAAAAGAAACCGAGGAGAGATGAGAGAAGATGGCGTGTGGGCAGATAGGAAAACAGGCGTTAGTTAAAACAACGGCCTGCCTCACAAATCCAGGCGAGGCTCAAAGGGACAAAAAGGTGACAGGTGAGGGATGACAGGACTCACACACAACTTTCAGTGCAAAACAGTGACTAACTATTTTTTTTTCTCTACCCCCCCAGCGTTGTAAATCATACATCTGGACAAGAGGCCACTTTGAGGGGATGTTGACACAATATGTGCGTCCCTGTGTGGAAGTGTGTGTGTGTGTGTGTGTGTGTGTGTGTCCATGTCCGTCTCTTTACCCGTCTCCTCTCCAGGAGTACGTGTGGTGTTGAAAATCCTCTCACACTGAGCCGCACACAGAGGAATGACAGTGCCGGGGATACGACTCTGAGAGGCGAGGGAGGGAAGACAAATAGTAAAGCAAAAGAGAAGTGGGGAGGGTTAAAAAAAAAAAAAAAAAAAAGGAAAATGAGTGCACGGGTGGGACACAAGCGTGGTATGAGAACATGAGGGTCTTCGCATACAAAAATTAAAATTAAAGAGACGCAAATTACATGTGACATAACTCCACAAATTGATGGATGTACATGATTACAAAAAAAAAACCAGATAGAAATGGTCCCATTGCCAAATGTGCCTCATATATTCACACGATTTAAAGATTGGATTTCAAGGAATTGCAGTTGGTGTGACTTTTGTTGCCTTAGCAACAGTGGCTAAACTCACAGGTTTGATCTCTTCTCTGCTGAGTTTGCGGCGGTAGAGGAACATTGCGTGGATGGTGTTACCGGCTCTTGCAGCCTGGATAGGTGTGGGAGTCACATACAGGAAGTCCTTGAAGGGGAAGAAAAGACAGAGACAGGACGTCAGGAGATTCACGCAACTTGAAGACAGTTAGACACGATAATAAGCAACAACTCAAAAACATAATAAAACAGCACACAACTGCGCCATGTACATAAGTCGCATATTCAGCACCAAAAGGGAAAATACCATGCCGTAATAGTTACTGTTGACCATAATGGGGCTCCTTCCTCGCAAATAGACGTATTCCTCCCACCAGTCGCTGACCTGAAACACGTTAAAAACCTTACAGAGAGAAAGCTAATAATACAACCATTGCATACTGAGTCATCTTAAATAATGCAACACAGAAACTCTCAAAGGCACATATTGTTAATGCCCTTTTCCAAGGCGGAAAAGTGTTTTCTGAAGATGAAGTTTAAATGCAGTGACTCACGTAGTTGGCAGCCCAGTAAGACTTGAGTTTGAGGTACCACTGCAGGCGATTCCCAAGGCGGCTCTCAAATTCACCAGCCAGTTTGGTCATCCGCTCATACCGGGTGTCATCCATTAGCGGACGCACCGACTCCAAATACTGAAGAGGAAAGAAAGGTCAGACAGCAGTCAATATTATCAGAGTAGAAAGGCAAGTCTTAAAAAAAAGAAAACATTTTTGGCAATTGTACACATACAGCACAAAACTAAAAAAAAAAAAAATGGTACAAGTGACACATAAACGGATGAAAAAGCAATCAACAGCCAGCCGCCATTTCTTGTGCGTCATATGGCAACCTACCCTCTTGACCGTGTCCTTGATGGCCGGCACAGGCAAGTTTGGCAATGAGCCCTGGTAACTGTAGAGCAGAGGCTTTCTGCCGGAGAAGATGCGCACCAGAGCCTGGCATATGGACACAAGCATGTGGTTAGCAGGGTTATAATGTTTGGGGAATTTTTATTAAGACTAACTTTTTAATTTTGTTTTGTTTTTTTAAATTCAGTTAGCGTTAATTCGTTTTCGGAGAGGGTTTGTCAGTTTTCATTAGTTTTTGGGAAAATGCATGATTTTAGTTTACTTTAATTTTTTTGTGTGTGTGTGTGTGTATTTCCCGTAAACAAGATTTAAAAAAAAAAAAACATCACAGTGAATATTCTCTATTAAAAAAATACAACAAAAATATTATTTTAAATATAACCATCTACAAATTGAATATTGGCACTGTAACAGTTCAGACTTTGAATTAAAATTAGTGCAGTGCATAATACTGCCTCAAGTTGATTGGTGGCCTATTGAGACATTTTAAACCCAGTTGCACTGTGTATTACATTGTAATATATATTTTTTTGTATTAAGAACTAATGTTTGCTGATGTGCTGTGAGGAGGTGCGAGGAGTATAAGGCATGAAACGGACACTGACCACCCAGACTTTAGTAGTGGTGGACATCTTGCCGTGCTGCTCGAAGATCCAGCGGTGGTAGGAGAGGAGCTGCTTGAGGCACAGGCGCATGGTGAAGATGAGCAGGAGCCACAGTAAAGTGCTAAAGAGCACCGCCGAAACCACCGTCTGGCATTGGGTGCTCATGGACTGGCTGCGAGAGGAACAGAAACATGCAGATTGAGGACTGCGTGTGTGTGTGTGTGTGCATGATTTATTTCTTACCTGACAGGCAGGTGCTCTTGTATCTTGGCAATTAATCCCATGGAGGGGTCGGAGCGAGTGTACATGGTGGCCAGGATGGCGATGACCACAAAGAGCCAGGAAGACGGGCTGGCTGGATAGACTCCTGTGATCACGCTGTTCTATTCCGTCGGGAGAGAGAACAGATTGATTGTCAATCCGATTCCATCCGCTTTACGGTGTCACATGGTTACGTTATTTACATAATGAATACATTTCAATGTTTTCCTAATTCACTTTATGCATGAGTGATGGACATGAGCTCCAAACTATGAGGACAACATTATCCATAGACGCTTGGGTAAGTGTGAGATGCATTATTTATTAATTTAATTATCCTTCACTCATCCATGTAAGGCAATTGAGAACATATTCAAAGCAGTATTCTATTATTTCCATAATTCTCCCCAAAATGTTCCCAAAAATTAAACTTTTGGTCCTTGAGTGAAATTTATTCTGGTAATAATGCACGTTTTGTTCTAAAAACAAACGAAACAAAAAAACAATTCATGATTGTGACGTGCTCTTTTTGTAATATGTCAGAGCTTCTAATGGGCCAAAAGTTAAGATAGGGAGGAGGAACTGGTTTATTGTGCCCCATATGCAAGTAAGCCCTCTATCAACAACAACATAACATAACAAAATTTTTAAAAATCCCCCCCCCAAAGCATCACCACTTTATTGATTAACCGTGTCCAAATTTGTCATGCGTCTGCGGAGGCATGAAGCGATCCACTGTAATAGTTCATATTTAGTACAAAGGTTTTACTCTTGGACTTATTAACTTATGAAGTAAGCCTGCATGGCTGAATCACTGAACAATTGATGACCTGCGGCGAGGCGAAACCATCGAGGCGAACAGACCTTGAGTCTGATGATGCGCTTTTTCCAGGAGCGCAGGCCTGAGCGGTAGATCTCGGTGAGGGCCTGATGGGACAACTGCAGATCGATGCCCTCCGGGGTGACAGTGAACTGGAAGGCCACGGCCTGGTGGGCCTCCGCCATGACGACTGTGCGATGGGCAGAAAGAAGAGAGGAGAGGGTTGGGGCGACGTGTCCGACAGCAGTTAGGGTTAGGGAACATCATAACGTGGGTTGACGAGAGCTCAACTGCGAGCACGACGTGGGTCACGTGGACCTCCCGAAGCAGCTGCTTTTCATACCGGGAATGACCTATTTAATTATGGGATGCTGCCGACTGTGTGCATGCAATCGGGCAGGACAATAAACAAGGAGACGAACGCCAATGTGGCCAAAGCCTGCGGTGTTGATGGCTCAATGGTGGTGGGAAGTAACCTTGTACAAATACTGGTTGACTGTAAACATGTCAAGGAAATTTTTTTATCCTGAATGCTCATCTTATGAGCAAGTGATAAGAGTAAGTGATTGGTTGTACTTTTTTTTCAAAACCCCAGACAAGTCATGCGATCGAATTACAGTAAACACTTGATAGAACTGCTTTTCTTTCATCTAACATCTATAGGTGTGGCACCAGGAAAGTTTCCTTTACGAGCCCAAAACACTCCCTTGTCGGTTTGCACAGATTGAACAACTGACATCCGTGGCCCATGTGGCCGCCTCTGGCAATTTTGTGCTTTATTTATTGGTGAACACTGATCATTACTGTGACTGTATTTTCGACATGATATTTTGTAGGAAATGTGTCCTCTGATTGATCAGCCTTATCTTGTTAAAGCTAATTTCAACTATTTGCTGCAATTGGCACTCATTAATATAGATTTGTTTTAAATGTTTTGTTATGCTCCAGATTATGTTATCATGCAGCATTAATGGTATCTATAATTGTGACAAAATAGCCGTGGTATTTAGAAGTGGATTAGCTGCAAATTTCCTGTAAAGGCCCAAGAACTAAATGCACCCGCCCGCCATTGGCATGCAAGCACTATACATTACAGTCAATTATACCATGAGGAAAATCCGTCAGCTCAAATGAAGAACATGAGTTTGGCCCATTAGGTTAATATATTTTTACTAAAACTTAAAGTGGGTGTCCACATTTTCAGGTAGCATAGTATTTAACACAAGCAGACAAAACAAAAACTAAAAGTTTGAACTGGTCGCGAACAATGAGTGACGTAACACACAGAGTAGTGATTTTGTGAGATTTGCATAACGTTGCTGTTGGCAAAGCATTTCTTTAACCACAAACATGTTTGCAGGTCTGTTAGGCAAATACCACATTGGCGTTAATACGTTAAAAAAAATACATTAGACATTTGACGCTAGCTAAGAGCTAGTTCCTGTTTTACACTTTGAAATCCCTCCTTCCTTTTCATATGGACATTCTTTATTTCCCCAACCTTCCTGTTGATGTATCCCACGAATAATTGTTGACATTGTAAGAGAGCAAAATGGAGAGGCCACCTGCAATCGTCATCGATCAACGCCATTTGAAGTGGGACTAGCCCATTTACTGTAACGTTAGCCACAGTCGTCACGCCAGCCTCCTAGGAACACATTTATCGCCACGCTCGTGTTGTCATACCTTCTGGCCTTTACGGGGTCGAAAACAGAGAAGCCGGATCAAATATTTCACTTAAAACATCAACAAAAGCCGTTGGTGTGTCACCGTAGTCCAGTCGGCCCTCCTCGGCTCCAAACTGTACAACCGAACAGTTGCCCCTACTGAATGGACCTGATGATGCCTTCACTGACTGTCGGAAATGTCAAGATCATGTGGAGGGTTAGTGAGTTCACTGTCGCCGGACTCCCACGTATCCATCGCATCTGCGTTATGAAAGTAAAAACGTTTTCATATTACTAAAAAATTAAATTGGTATGTTAGGTGAAATGTGCATTATTTAAATGCATTTTATTTCTCATGTTTCAATATTAGGTATACAAACTATACATGCCGAACAAATTCATGCACAAATTGGGTGAATTAAAAAAAAATCTAACACTGTCAATAATATACTTCTCAAGTAACACGAGTTGTGTTAATATGGCTGTAGTGCAATGATACTACATTTGCATTACCTGTACCTCGATCGTATTTTTTTCCTTGTTTGGATTTAAATGCATTTTTTTTTTACAGCACGCCACCAAAACGTAAATTTTACTTAAATTATATACAAATATTGTGATATTTGGGCCTATATATATTGAATGAGCGACAACAGGTGGGTACAGGTTAATTGTACCTTCTGCCACCCAGTGGAAGAGTATGTAATTGTTCTTCCTATGATACGTCACTTGGCCATCACAGGACTACGAACTAAATCTGAATATTTTGCTACCATTTAGTACAATGTAATATAGTAATGAAGAGTTGTACTTAAAAAAATGTGTGGAGTCACGGAACACTCACCCGATTTTGCTGCAGGTAGCCTGGGTTCAGTTTCCACTTTCGTGACGGTGTGAATGTGAACGGTCTTCTGTCTCAGTTTCTCTGGGATTGACTGGTGATCTGTCCATGGTGTACTCTGCCCTCACCTAACGTCAACTGGGACACTCTGAACAGAATGAGCGGTGCAAAATGGATGGATGAATGGTCCTCATAAATGATAGTAGCCACATACACAGATTTAGGGTTTATTATTGTAACCATAACAATAAGGTGGATCTCTCTTTATTTTGACCATCAATTCAATCATAACTGTTCTTTTTTTTAATCACAGGCAAGTTATAATAGTGCACTTTTTATATTGAAATTATTATACAGACATTTTTTTAAACACCTTATTCTACTGACCCTTTATGGATGGAGAATAGTTTACAATCTTGGCCACAGTTGGGTCAATGACAGTGAATGTGGCGAATAGAAGAGAAAGATGAACTGGGTGACGGTGAGCAATCAATAAAGTGAGAGCACACAGTGAGGCGAACGACGATTTCTCGCGTGCTGATGAAGGCTACACAGCATGTGAGGGGCGGACAAACTGGGGAAATCAAAAGATGGGCAAGCGTGTTGGCTAAAATGCCTGTTAGAGTTTGGTTATTAGAGTTTGGTTACTTACGTTCCTGCCCATCTGTCAAGTTCAATCAGCTCATTGTGACTCTGCCGTCAACCACCAATCTCCCACACATACCAGCGATAAGCGTGATGAATTAAATATCAGATAAACAAAGCTCACTCTGTACTGCTGTTGGCATTGAAAAAGTGCTGACAGTAATGTGATGGAAAAAAAGGTCATCTGTGGAAAACAAAAGGATGGAAATAAGTAAAATAATTTTTTTTTAAAAAATGGCTGTCAATGAATATGTAAACAAAAAACATATATTAGCACTCTGTTGGTCAACATCCTGCACATTTGTTGCATATTGTGCTGCATGGAAGACTGGTGATGAGCATCAGCTAGTCGATTCGAGTACTTGAGGAATACTACATGACTGTGTGCGGGGCAGGGTGAGAGACGATTTGCTTACTTCCCCTTTGCAAAGTCCAGGTCAACCGGGAATGTGAAATAGTGAGCGGTGAAACCATGATGATGTGGATTCTGTGTGTTCGTCTTGGCGACAGTAAGGAGAAAAGTTTGACGAGAAAAAGGCGGCTTGGGTCTGAAGCACGGCCGGGCCAGGAATGTCATTCTCTTTCAATGTGGGACAAACAGCTGTGATGAAGTTCATGGACATATTCACACATGGTTTTTTTTTTTCACTCTCTCGCTCCATAGAGTAATGTTCCTATTTCTGTTGAAATCAAAAAATAATTTGTCTCAGAGTAACGGGAGTCCAAATGCATTAGTTCATCTTGTCTCTGAAGAGAAATTAAATGGCCCCCAAAAATAAAAAAAAAAGGCAGCCTCCTCTTCCCAGCACTGCCACGTGTGCTGTCCTTGCTGCTATCACTGCACGTCCTCAAAGGAAATAAATAACGACCAAATAAAAAAATAAATTTTCACATTCACTTACATAGCTTACTTTGTTGGTTTTCTTTGAGTCAGGATAGGACGCGGCCGTCCTGAGAAGATCAGGACCTTTTTGCTCAGCTCGTGAAGAGGACGCTTCCGGTTTAATCGGCCGCTGACATACATCATGTCTTTCACTATTGACTAGTAGTTAGACTACTAGTGGATGCACATCACCTGAGAGTGACGTGAACACGCACTGGTTAATTTTCAGTCTAATAATCGAGAGCCGTCACAACACACCTAATTCTTTTTTGGTATCAGATGCTGTAGTACAATGCTTATGGTAGACTAGCTATCAGGTCTTGTCAGCATCCTTTAGCAGGCTGATTTGCTAACTGGCATGCACATTAGCACTTCAAAATTCCTAGTTTGATTTGGAGAAGCTGTATCTATGGCGGGATACCAAACTACTCATTCACGTATTAATGTTTTCATTAAAGGGCGATTCCGTCGCTCTCACTGAAGGGTTGGAATCCGGGTCATCCGAAGGATCAAGACAATTGTTAAAAACAAAAGCATGATGGGGGGGAAGGCTCAATTCTTGCTATTATCAAAGCACCTCCGACTAAGTCGAGGAAGGAGCTCGTGGTTTGCAAGGATGCTTGAAGATGAAGTCAAAGAGTGTGGATGTCGGTCCGGCATCCCGGGGGCGCGGTTTCCCGTTTTAACCTACGGTTGCGATTGGGTTCCATTGGTGGACAGCAGTCGGGTTCTTTCCTTTGCCGAGCCTCTGCGCTGCAGAACTCCCCCGCTGCCTCCGATGCCTCCGCCATCTGCTCGCTCGCCCCACTCGCACCTGTCGCCCCCACCCTCAGAGCGCCTGGAATTTTGGCGGGTGGGGGTCCTGTGGGGTCGGCCGTTCTTCTCATCTGGGAAGGGATCAGGAGACGAGAACGGGAAAGTCACTCTTACGTAAGAATGAAGGTGATGGGAGAGAATTGCTTTTTGAGGATGTTTCAGGAGAGTGTCAATACAAACCAAGTTTTACCGAAGTTAAGACACACACATATACATATATATATATATATATAATTAAATTATTATTATAATTAAATATTAAAGAGTTAAATAAAATCTTTTTTTAATCAATGAAGATATTATTAGGTTAATCAGAAATTTTTGAACACAACTACACATTTTTTTGTGTTTTTTACCTGTCCGCAACCACCAGTTAAGAACGACTGCTCTTTAGCGCAAAGCACAAGTTTGTCACGAGACAACGATCACAATCTCACCAGATAGGGCTTGCACCAGGGGTTGATCATGGGAGCTGAGAAGCTGGGCTTGAATCGTTTCCACCACTCGTCTGAACCTGCGACTCGGACCTAAGGATGCGTGATATAAACAGAGGTGGTTATCATATTACTCTCACCAATTTCCTCAAAGAACGGGTATTGTAATTAATCGCAGATGCATTTTCTACTTCAATAGATGGATGCACCAACTTGCCTGATATGAGGGTGAACGTCACGCTGTAGATTCCCGTCTCCCTCCTCCCGTCCCTCTCGGTCCTCTCCCTGTCCCGCTCTCTCTCGCCCTCGGAGAAGGCAATATCCACCTGGAACTTGACGGGCTTCTGGAAGACGGAAGGGCCGCCGGAGGACTTGTATTCGGCCCTGAAGCTTGTCTGGGAGATGACGCTGTGACTGAGCGACGGGATCTGTGCGGTGGGAAGACAGAGAAGAAGCAGAGAGACCGACAGACTTACGAGGCGGGAGAGGCACGGGGGGCCGACGTGAGTGCGGGGGAGACAAAAGGTGAGGGTGAGGGTGTGGAGAAGAGAGAAAGAGTGAACCACAGGCAAAAGCAAAGTGATTCATCAAAGTGCAACCAGTGTGCAGAACTGAAATTAAGATGACACAGATATAAAGACAGAAATGATGTACATACATCCAGAGTCTGAGTTTGAACACGCTCCCCGAAAACGAGCCCGTGACCTTCGAGATGGATGGCAGACAGAGCACATCGGATACTTACAGACAGGAAGGCGTGGACGATGTCGGCTTTGACAGAACTCAGAGGTTTGTCTCTGATCACCACAAAGATTTGCTCCTCTTTCTCCAGGCCAATGAAGTTTCCAAACCACGACTTCTTAGCCAGCCTGTGATGACGCAAGGCAAGAAGACGACGTTCAAGAGGCAAGACTTTGGATTTCATAGAACTTTTTGTTAATGCGCAAATGATGACGTACTCAGGGCTGGATTCTGGTGTTAAACTGGACATGTCCTCTGATGTCGGAACTAAAAGAGAAAACCACTTGGTAAGTCCGGTGGATCTTTTAGCTGGTAAAATGTGATTTTCTCAGTTCACCTACATTACGGTGATGAAATCAATTTGATACGCTATCTGTGCAGATAGGGGTGCACTTACATACAACAGTCACTCACCTTGCAGTTTGCGACGATGGAACCGAGGCGAGCCCAACAAGTTGTTCTTAAAAGAATTGAGGCGAGTCCTCCAATGGGCAGAGCTGCTGGCCGCAATCCCGCTCCCCCCTCCAGGGCTTGAGGGCGGGGTGAGCGACAGAGAGCCCACCCCGCCCCCTCCCTCTGCCCGCGAGGAGGATGAGGACGAGGAGGAGGAGGGCGGGGTGGAGGAGGGGTGGTGAGGGTGGTGGACAGGGGTGCCCAAGGGCGTGGGCAACGGAGAGCCCTGGGGAGTGACCTGCGGCACAGAGTGGGAAGAGTTTGGGTACAAGCTCTTAGTCACGGACTTTAGGACAGAAGACGAAGGGAAGAAGAAACGGGGAATGGGTGAGAGCAGCGGAGAGGGAGAGGGCGAGCGGGAGGATGGGTTGTGCAGAGGCAGGGATTTGATGGGCTGGAGGTGAAGTCGTTCGGCGGGTCCTTTGGTGGGCAGGGTCTGAGTCTTCGGGTGGGGGGGAGCTTTGGGCTTGTCGTGAGCCCGTGCTGAGCGAGGTGTCGTGGCGCTTCCCTGTTTGGGCTCCTTTGTTTGTGGGGTGGCGGCAGCGGAGGTGACGTCTGATTGGCTGAAAGTGAAAATGGGGCTTTGATAGGACTGGGGAGCGGAGGAGGGTTTGTTGGGGGGGGGGGCAAATGGAAAACAAGAAAGAGAAGGGATGGAACATGGAGAAAGAAGGATGGAAATGAATATCATGCTTCATGACAAAAGACTGCATCTTGAGTGAGTAGTGAACATGTCCAGTGAAAGCCTACATGTGCCCAAACAGTCATAACTTACAGCGAAAGGGTTCATTAACGCTGTGACGAGACACAATTGGAATGATTCCATGACTTTTCTTGAGATTTACAAACATTTGTTCTTGTGCACACACGTTGCTCATGCAGGATGTGGAAGAAAAGTGGCATGAGGACAATAGAAAAGTGAAAATGTCACACAAACCTGCCGCGTGAGGTTAACTCTGAGGAGCTTGATTTGTGGTAATGTTAAGAGATGATTAGAGATGGATAAAAGGATGTTTGTGGGAGTTATGACTAGTGGTTTGAATCTGATATTTCATAGAACATCTTGAAATTTACGACAGCCTACTGCAAAACACACCAATTTAGTATTCTTTTTGTCCGTAGAACAAATCAGCTGTTGACTTGAATAATAACAATGAGTATTTTATACCAATACAAGTTAGAAATATATTCTGTTATCATGGTAAGTGATACTGTGTTCAGCCATTGCCAATAACTACAGCAGCATACACTGAGTCTTACCCTGGGACTACTGAGAGGGCTGGAGGACAGACCGGTGGAAGCTCCGCTCACTGAGCGAGACCTGAGAAATGTCGACATCAGCGAAATATCACTCATCAGCATTATCATCACAGCCCACAAACAATCTAAAGAGAGTAGGATATTAGGATACCTCTGGCTGTGAGCAGCGTCCAGAGCCCGTCGAGGAGGCGTGGGAGAGCCCTGTTCCGTGACGCTCAGCACCTCCAGGCTCTTCCTCTCTGGACGGCAGCGACCGTGGCGCGTCAACATGGGGGAGTCCACGCGCTTCCGAGGAGGATCTGAACAGCAGCCATTGAAAATTTACGGGAGTTTATGTTTGAAACACTCTTTGGCTGCAGTCTCCCTTGAGTGAAGCTGTGCTGCCACCTAATGACTGACCGGCGTCATTGCGCTGAGGCAAGTCCTCGTCCTCGTAGCTGGGGTAGCGCTCTTTCCTGTCCAACAGCAGGTAATAAATCATCTTTTCCTGGTTTTCTCTGAGGAAAGTAAAATGAACACAAGGAGCACAGTGGATGAATTAATGTAGGGAAAGAAAATGTAGAAAAGTCAATTTGACTCAGAAGACATAAATAGCAACAGCAACAGCAGTTGTGCCATCACATTTTAGCGTTTAACCTTAAAAGACTTTTTATGCCTGCAGTGCTTTCATGAAGTCAGCCTTTGCAAAGGACGAATCTCACTCCTTTGCCTACTTTAAAGAAACGTCTTTCAACTTCGTTTCCACTTTTTGGAATAGATACCCAAGAGCAAACAGTCTTTTATGGCCTCCCTTGTTTCTGTCCAAGGCAACGGCTTCTTTTTATTAGCTATTACATCGGACCGCTTGTCAGTCAGCGTTTTCTTGTGCCGGCTTGAAGAGCTCTATTAACGCACTTCTCTTCATCTATTAAAAAAAAAAATAATCTCAATCCTGTAGAACATGAGTGCAAATTAAAACCACAAATTAGCAAGATAGCTGGTGCCCTAAAATGGAATCGACCATAAACCATGATTTAAGGCCTTGGCTCGAGTCTGTTGTAAAAAAAAAAAAAAGCAGTCTTAATGAAAACCAACTTATCAGTTTGGAACAGGCCATAGAAAGGCCAGCTGGTTTCATTTGTCCCTGTGCCACACAAATCAATAAGCATCCTCAAACAATACACAAGATCCTATGGGAACGATGGGAACCGCATTTGTCATTTTTGGGACTTTGGGCGAAGGAAAAAAAAAAAAAAAAGGCTTACTCTTCACATTGCAAATCACGCGTGAGCTTGACGCGGTCTCTGAAACAGCCCAGTGAGTGCATGCTGTCCAACACATCTGGGTCCAGCTCAGTCAAGGATGAGATTCGCCTCACACACACTCTTCTGGGAGGAGGCTGCTCAGGACAAGGCTCATTACGGCCACCCCTGCACACACACAACGTATGTATAGGAAAGGTGACGAAATACGATGTCGCATTGAACTCCACAGACGAGTGAACATATACTCACAGATACCAGGCATGTTTCTGAATGGTCTCCAACTGTGGGACAGACAAGAAGGAAGGTCGTTTTTACATTCTGGGACGAGTGAAAACTGAGCTTTAACTCTTACTCATTCGACTGGATTTGAGGGGGAATAGGAAACGGGCTAGCCCATAAATAGCAAAAAATCTGCGTTTAATGTTATTTTATTTATTTCATGTACAAAGGTGCCTTAACTTGGTTGGGAATCATCATGGAACACGTGACTAGAAATGAAAATCCATCAAACTCTTGAAAATACTTGAGTCCAGAGCACGCATGTCAGAGTGAGCGCCGTCTCGTACCGTGAGACGCTTTTCGGGGTTGACCTCAATCATGCCCTTGAGCAGGGACTGGCAGTCTGGGGGGATGAAGTGCGGCATGTGGAACACGCCGCTCTTCACCTTTTCCAGGAGCTGGCGTAAATTGTCATGGTCGAACGGCAGGGCGCCCTGGCGAAGACAGAGAGCAAAAAAAGTGGCATGGATAAAAATGAAAAACAAAAGGTCAATAAGAAGGACCAAGAGTCATCATCCTCGTCATACATTAAGCACTTACCACCAGTAGAGCAAAAAGAATGACCCCGCAGCTCCACACATCTGCTCTCCTTCCATCATACTTCTCCCCCTAACAAAGACAGAATCCCATATGTCCCAGAAAAAAAAAATTACTGTGAAAGCAAACGTCATCTGGCTCATGTAACAATAAAGCGTGTGTATATATTACGAAACGTGGCCACTTACCCGTATAACTTCAGGGCATGCATAATGCGGTGATCTGAAATGAAAAGATAATTGTGTTACGTGCATTCCGATATATAAAAATCCGTATGAACACACAGCCACTCACCCGCAGCTGGTCTCTAACAGGCTGTCACCCACCTGGAGTGATGCCATACCAAAGTCAGCGATACGGATGTTGTTCTTCTCATCCAGCAGCAGGTTCTCAGGCTTCAGGTCTCTGTGGCTGCATCAGCGCATAAGTGATGATCATGAAATGCTTTCTAATTTATTGTATTAATTTAATGCTTTCTAAGTGCCATCCTTGTAAGAATTATTACTCAAATATATATGCAGTACAGCTTTAAAAAATTGTCTTCTTGCGCCCACATTTTTAAAACCCTTATTTAGGTACATGCTTAAAAAAAAGTGCAAGTGATACATTGCATACACAAATTGAGAACCACTGCACTATAGTATTTTCAATTGGAGATTTTTTTTTGCTCAAGTATACAAGACAGCCACTGTTCATGGAGTGTGTCTACAGGACACCTGTCAGAGGAAATTCAAACCAACGAGTGCAAGAATGAGCACTTGGATGTAAGAACCAACCAGATGGAGTGGCTGTGGCAGAAATCCAATGCAGAAATGATCTGCCTGAAGAACTTCCTGGCTTCTTTGGGAGTCAGACGGCCTTTCTTTACCAGGTAGTCGAAGAGCTCTCCTCCTGACACATGTTCCAATACCAGGTATCTGTAGATGAACAGAGATCTGGCTTCAAAAACTAAAATGAATTGGTACACATTTATAAATTAATGAGAGCCCATAAAAGACATATATTAAAACTTTGCCATCACATGACGTGAAATAGTATAGCATGTGCATCTTTTACGATGAAAGTGTAGCATACAGCTCATGTGTCAGTTTGACAGCATATGTTAGTGTAAACGTGCACAAGGCATCGGAACTCACAGGTATTTGTTATTCTCATATACATCGTGCAGCTTCAACACGTGCGGATGCTCGATGAGTTTCAGGATGGCGATCTCCCTCTCAACCTGTTCAAACAGAATTATAGACATGAGTTGAAAATGAATTGTACAACCGTACAGTGATGTAATATTGAAGTACTCATCTCATGAAGCCAAAACAGATCAGCTGAGTTTTAAACTGCAGAACTCTGGTCTGCCTTGCACCCCTTGACATTATTTCCTATGGGTAAAATAGTTTTGGAATTGACTAGAAAGTCTGCGTACCTTCATTAACACCGACTCGGACAGTTTCTCCCTGTTGACGATTTTGATGGCGACCTTCTGACCGGTGATGCAGTGGACGCCGAGCTTGACAAGTCCTAAAAAAGGTCAAGAGAAATCATTTTTGTCATGTTAATTCTACATCAAATTGTGAAATGAACATTACTTTATCTTCTACTCACCTGTCTGTCCCTTTCCCAGTGTTTTCTCCAGCCGATAGGGCCCGACATACTGAGCGGACTGACTCAAAGATAGTTCTTTACTCATACTGCTCTTACTTGAACACTAGACTACACGTACTGTGATTATTGCAATTACTGTAATATTCTACAGCTCATCCAGGTTTTAATGTGACGTATAGGAGACTCACATTTGAAGATTTTCAGCACATAGGGATGGAAGTCAATGGAACCCTCCATTTAAACCTGACTAGAAATTTATTTTTTCCTTATTTACGAAACAGCAAGGGTGTACTGGATATAAGCAATAAACATGACAGACTAATGAATTCAAGCACGGAGCATTAGCCGTTTTGGATAACTGACATCTTGATAGCTATGACGGCTATTCAACGACAAGTGTTTAAAAAAAAATAGACATTGACGGTCGGCCTACAAAGCGTCAAACATGCGATGTGAATTTGAATGTTATTTCTCGAACTGTCAGGCCTCACAGGTGCACCGACATGCTAAATGTAGCCTCGCCGCCGCTCTCCCACACAGCAGCGAGGCTAGCTTGTAGCTTTTAGCTTCGGCGCCTTGACCCAGCGGCCGTCCTGTCAAAATAAGCCCCACCGCCTCGACTCGTCGGCCACCGAGAAACGCTTGCGACTCTGCTCCGACGGACGCCTCATTCTCTCGACAGGTGGCTGCAGCGCGTCAAAACAAGCATTCCGGCGTCGTCGCGAAGTCCTTCCCCCGCCTGTCCTGTCCTCTCTTCGCCCAGCGCTCGGCTCTACATCCCTGCGAGGAGGCAACCGATATCACAGCAGCATCTTCTCCGAAGCAGGTGCAAAAAAACAGCCGACACAAGTATGCCGTTTAGCGCTACCTTCCCCTACGGTTTCTTCACTCGCTGTCGGTGATAGTTGGCGCAGGGTTTATAGGCCCCGTCGTATTTCACTCCCTTGGCTTTTCTTGCCGTAAATCGATATTTTTTCTTCTCTCTCTTGCTCCCTCTCTTCCTTCGCATCACTCGCATCAGCATCCGGGTCCTTCTCCATCCTCGCGTCGCGCCAGCTCCGCCCCGCCCTCCTCCTCCCGCATCCAGGCGAGAAACAGCCCCCGCAGGCGGCCAATGGGAGATGACGATGCTGAGGGGTTGCACATCTGCTGATGAGTGACAATGCAAAAAAAAGAAAGAATAAAATAATGCAGTGGATATAAAAAGTCGACACACCACTTTTTTTTAACGTTTTTTGAGCAGGTGCTTTTATTATTTATATTTTTATAATGCTTGGTTTTATTTTATTTTATTTTATTTCATTTTTTTACCATTTTAGATTTAATTTTAGTTTTTAAAATACGTCAGTTTCCTAAAATTTGCATGAGTATTATTTTATTTTTTTATTCAGATGACACGAAAAACTGAATCATAGTAATTGTATTATATGTATTAATCATTTAAGTTCAGAGGTATTGAATTTCTTTAAATAAGAATTTTGCCGATTTTAGGTGGCACGCATCCTGTGGAAATGATTAAGGCAAAAAAAATAAACATTCTTGACAAAATATGATTGAGGGAATTATGTTAAGAGGCTGATGATAAGTGCAAAACTTAAAATTAATGTGGTTGCACAAGTGTGTGCACCCTCTTATAACAGAATGTGTTTGTATTTGGAATTAACCAATAACATTCAACATCATGGGAATATTGTGCTTTTTTTTATTACTTTTTGCCACGTTTGTTAAAATTCATTATGAATTTGACAGTATTATATTTATAAAATTATTTGTATTTTTTTATTCCTCTCAGGCCCATGTTGTACTTCTAAATTAGAATTTTTACTTTTTTTTTTTATAAACAATAACCCCCGAGGAATAACAACCAATCAGAAACAAGGCGTGACCTCATCAATCATTTGTCGAGCACTTGTGGGCACACCCATGCAGTTTTGCACAGATTTGCTTCCTTTGGCTGGGGGAGCTTTGCAGAAACTAGCGTGGAATATCAACCTCTGATTAACCAATTTGATGTAGAATTAACTACAAGCCTCATGACACACATATAGGAAAATAAATGTAATGCAACTGAAGATGCTACAGTAGCTGTGAGAATCAGTTATGAAGTGAAAGATTCTGCGGTTTTATTAAAAAAAAATGTAGGACATTTGATGAATCATCTAGAAAGTGAAAGACTGCTAAGATCTCAATTTGAAATGTTTTGTGTGGGCGGTTAATTCCCGAAAGCTTTACTTCAACTGTGCCAAGCTGGCCGATTCTCATGCAGCCAGGAGGATTTGCCTCGGCAAGGCTGCTGAAATAGGAACAGGCAAAAGACAATTGTTGTATTTTATAGCATTGTCATACCAACATTTTATTGGGGGAGGGGTGGATACAACGACAGTCATTTTTAGACTACGACAACAATGGCTCTAGTGTAGAAAGATGCTTAATTTTACCTTATGCATAAATTGCACAGATGGGAATTCATACAAGGAACCGTGCGACTTTCAGTGTGTATTTGTACCCTCAGATTTGAACCTGGAAAAGACAGAACAATATTAATCTTGAAAAAAAAAAAAAACATGTATCATCTTTTTTGCACATGTTTTGGCACTCCACCGAGTCTGATACTGACAGACTCAATAAACACAAAACAATGACGATTTAAATTATTCAAGTTTATTGTAAAATAGGCCCAAACAAAGATTGCGTTGACAGACAGTCCATAATGAAATATAATAAAATTGTAGAGACACGTCTCCTCCTCTCCAGTTTTTGAGTCTTCTTCTTGCTGGAAACTGTTTAAAAAAAACATGATCAAAAACTGAAACTAAATAAAATTTAAAAAAAATAATTAACAATTCAAATAAAAGATATTAATGTTTATTCATCTTCATAATTATTCATCAAATTCACTCGTCCGCTGCAGTTTACTGCTTTGTGACCAAAAATGTGAATGCATTTTACTTTGGAGTCAGCCAGCCCACCATTTTTTTTACTCAAATATTTATATTAAAGATGAGGTACTACCCACATGTGTCACGATCCTTCAGACAAAGTCTTTGCACAGGCATGGAAGGCATCTACGAGGTCTTTGCACTCCACTGCGCCTTTCTCTCTGATACTGAAACACAAATCCAGATTACATACTAATCACATCATTTATGCAACATGTTATATGTGTCACTCTATCATAACGCCAAATAAAAAAAAAATCACCAAAAATGTTGCCTCAACTGAATTTGCATCAGATCATCTCTAAAATGAACCTAAATCAGTATCAAGGATTATTCCAAATGGTCGCCACTGTACTTTTGTGCGTGTTAAGTGATTATATGTGAGTAAACTGTATGCCACTAATCACCTCAGCACGTGCACATGCAACAAATGTCTCCGGCCCCGTATGTTCATGTCCTGTAACACGAACCGGCAGCCTTGAATGCGAGGGGGGCAGGTCATACAACGTCAAAGGCTATTTTAAACCTTTTAATACCTCTCAAGACATTTTTGTTACATAACAGTCCAGCATAAACAAGCATGTAGGAATTATTACAGTTACAATTAAATTTTTAAATAATAGGATATAAAACATTTTTTCATATTGCTCATTATTAATTTAAAAAAAAAACCTCTCTGCTGTGTGTGTGAGTGATACATACTGAATATTTTTGAATATTGCTCCGTCTAAACTGGATGAACTCTAAACATGGTCACACACAACTCACACAAGACTAAGCAAATGTAGTCATAAGGATGCATTTTTGTATGAACGCTTCCAGTAGTCATCAAAACTCACCACTTGCCAGCGTTGGCTTTGATAAGCTGACATGGTGCCGGTGCAGCTTCGTCAGAGCTCGGCATGTTGACAGAACAGCTGCGGTGTGTCCAAAGCGTGCTCCTGCAAGAGTTTGCGGTCAAGTGCACATCTGCTGTACGAAGACACGAAGAAAGGAGACACAGCATGGACTGGGTGGGGAGAGGGAAGGCAGACAGTTCTGAAGCGTGACAGCGTCATGTACTGTAAGCTTAGTGGTGTAGAAAATACAGTGGATATGAAAAGTCTACACCCCCCTGTTCCAAAACCAGGTTAATGTAATATTACAACATAACAGCAGCATACAGCATCTGTACTAGAGCAGTTATTTATTTATAGTTTCTATATTTCAAAGTTCTCATTTTATAGTTTAATCTCCTATGTTTTCACTTCTTTATTATTTATCCACAGGCATGTGTACACACATACTCCTTTAAATGAAGGATTGTTAAATACTTTAATTTGCCTTCTTTTGTTTGGGGAGTCTTCTTAATGAATATGCAGATAACAGACCTTTTGAGGCAAACATTATGCATTACAAAGGCACCCTAATGCATCTCAAATACTCTCAGCAGGGGAGCTGAAGAGGGGATTTTTTTCCAAAGAGAAGACTGGAGATTCCTGATTTTGTGTCACAGTGGTTTTGTTGGCTTTGGATGTTTTTGCATTTGTTTAACCAACAACCTTACATTAGCATTGGATGTGACATAACAAATGACGCAGCACCTTTTTTTCCAAGATGTGTTTTTTTAGCATGAATAAATAAATACATTCAGTTTTATCAGACAACATGAGTTGTTAGCCATTGAATTGTCTATCAACTAGTTCCCTCTCTACCAGTAATGCAAATGGATAGTTAAAAATATCTTGCAGGTTAACAATTATATTTTTGCATTAGATTTTCACCCACTGAAAAATGACAGCTCTTGTTTTGGTTCTCATATTTCTGAAGGTGTTCCTATTGTATTGGCCTGTTAGTACAGTACTTTGGTCATGCTCCAGTGGGCCACCTACGGGCGCATATATGAGCTGCATGTAGAGTCGAGCGAAACAGTCGGTAGTCGCTATTGAGCTATAGCTTTGGTGCACTTTGCCATTTATGACCACTGTATGTATTAAATGGACCTCTTTTTTTGGATAGGTTTGAGTTCCTCTATATAGAACTACTTATAAAATCGGATGCGCAGTACTGCAATGGGACCGATTTGTTCTGTTATAAATGTTTACCACAACACCTCACATCATCGAGCTTCCGTGTGTGTTGTCCCGTGTTTTGTCTTTTTAGCATCATTAGCCTAACAATGAGGCGAAAATGTGGAAAAGCATGCCGAGCTGGTTAGCAGACGAGTCGGCGAACGGAGGGGCGGTCAGTTCGTGCGCGTAGCGCAGGGAACCAGCGAAGAGAGGCGACGGAAGGAAAGGAAAGGGGAGGACGAAGAGAGAGCCGCCTTCAAAAATGGCGTCTCCGGATGATAATTAGTAAAGATGTATTAAAAAAAAACGCGGCCTGCTTTTTATTCATTTTTGTATCTTCCCCGCGTACTTTGTTGTTTATAACCGCTTCCTCTATATGTGGGCGCTTTTAAGTGAACACCAGAAGGCTTAAACGGTGGCAGTACGAAGGGCGAAGAAAACGCCACTTTTATTCGTATGCGTCGTTCATGACAGCTAGCATCTGTGGCTAGTGTTAGCATCCAGACAGAAGAGGAGGGGGGGTGCTCAATGGCGGCGGATATTTGCATGAAAAGGGCAAACATTTAAATTAGGCATTTCTCCGCTCGTCGTGTGCGCGTGTGTATAATGTGGCTGTCTCTCCTGTCCTTTGCCATATTTTTACATGGCGCTAACAGCATAGCCTAAAAAACTAGCCTAAAGAAAGGGGAGGAGGCACCACTGAGAGGAGAGAGAGAGAGAGAAAAAAAAGGGGGACGCGTTGGAAATCAAATGTTCATCAGCGTTTCGCCCATTGGCGGCCAAATCCGCGACATCTTCATCATGAGCGGGACTGGATTCAGACTACCTTCGTGGAAATGATAAACGTGGAAGGAGGAAAATGAGGAAGACTGACTTTTTTCGAGCTGGTTGGATTATAACCCCGTAGACCCCCCTCTTTTTTCATCCAGTTTTTTCCTCCTCCCCTCCATTTCTCTTTCAATATGCTGTTTTCCACTTCGGAGGACTTGCTTATGAAACCGGGGAAAATCGCTTGAAACGGACCTCGGGAAAGACTGGATTTTTTTCCCCCTCCTCCGCCTTGCGACGTCGCTTTCGCACACGGTTGTCCCCCCACATAGATGGATAGAAATTACCCGGGAACAGGGTTCGGCGATTTGGGCGCTGGAGCAGGATGGAGTTACGAGAGATCGGCCAAAGCAAGGTAATCAGCACAAGGCAGACAATGTGCATGCACGCATGCATGCATCAGTGCCTACATTGACCCGTGTAAACACATTGTCGCCATTGGCTTCACGCTCCACACACGCACTCGCAACGCCGATGCATTGTCATCCCAAAGAGTTGCATAGTAATAACATTATCAACAGCAATGGAGCGGTGTGCGTGTCGTGGGGGTGGGCGGGGTGGAGAAAGGAAAAGGTTGGGGGGGATAGGAATTGAATGCGATTGACAGACAGACGGTGGGTTTTTGAGCTAGACGTGGATGTGGGAGATGGTGGATGAGAAGTGGTGGTGGCGTCTCCAGTTTTTTTTTTATTTTGCAGGCCTGGACATGCTCTGATAAATAAATACATTGGTTCGAATGGTGCAAAAAAAAAAAGCTCCACATCTGCCCCTTCCTTTTAGACATCAACAAGAATCGGAGGTGCATTCGTGGAGCCATCTTCAATGGTGCATCGTAAAGGGGGAGAGGGGGTGTGGGTGGTTAGAGGGGGACTTAGTTCGATCGCTCTGAAAATGTCCCAATTTTTTTGCAGCATTTAGCCCCAGACATGATTTACGGTGTGCTCATAGCAGCAGACTCATTTGCATAATGAAATCCGACCATTCGAATCACATTCAGTTGTTTAATGAAAACAGCGAGGTCGAGGATGCATCATGGATTGATGATGGTAATAATAATGATGACGACGTTGATATGTGGAAAATGCTGGAATCGTTTGCGAGACCTCTGTTACCTCTTACGTTAGCATGCGAGCTAGCTTTGCATGGAAGCCAATTGCGGCCTGCTAGCATCACTTAGCTAGCCCCTTCTAGCACATTTTCCCACCCCGCTACTCGAACTCTAAACGCTATTGTGTCCCGTTTTAGACACGATTCTAAGTCCAAATAACGGCATCGGTACTGATGTTTGGCATTTTCTATACGCCGATCGGTAGCATCCGGTTGTTAGCCAAATCAATGCAATCAATGAGCAGCTCGTCCCTTCAATTATACGAGATAGTTGTGATGTGGTGCACTAATCTGATTTATTTTCACCCCAAAATGTCGACCTTGCACACACACATAAGGCCGCGTGTCTGCTTTGCGCTCATCGCTTCTGTGCACGGAGCTCCAAGCCGGCATAAATCGCTAACATGTTAACAAACGCTCAGCAAGCTGCGTGTTCACCTAATGCATGTCATATTAGTCACGTGTGCATTTTTGTTGCAGTACACCAGCATCATCGCTATAAATTTTCTACAAGAACAGTAATATGACAAATGTAAATGTCACTCTTGAGTTTCCTTTTGATATTGACATTGAATGATTGTCTGAGTTGCAAGGGAATTGAGTGTCTTGATGACTTTCATGTGAGGATTTGAGATTTAAACACACTTGAATGACATTTGATTCACGAAAGAGGCTGTCACCATTTTTAGGTTCCAGCTGATGTTTATGCAAATATACCGAGAAATTAATGACACTTCATCACCCTCCCAAATATTCCTCCTCTTCCTCCTCCTCCTCTTCGTAGTCTTGTCTATGGGAGTTCCAGATCATCCCACCCTGAGTCTGAGCTCCTCCACCGCCAAGCCTACGCCACCCCACACCCTCTGCAGGGCTATGCCACCAATCACCACCCAGGGAGCTCCGGCCAAGGCGGGGCTTGGGGAGCAGCTGGACGGAGTTTGGGTGAGATAAATGTCATACCTACCGTGTCCCCAACATTAGGGGCCGCAAGAATGAATTATGGTGTGGCTGACCAGCCGTGCAAGTCCTAGTCTAGACGTGTGCGTTAATAATGCGCTCAACCTTAATAAATTCAGTTGGGATTCAACCGAAAACAAACAAACAAAAAAAAAAGCAAATAGCGATACTTTTTCACTTGAAGACCATGGCAGTATTATATATACAATTATCTTCATTTCACATAAAAAAAATTAAAAGCCCTAACGTTGGATTTGTTCTTAGAGGGTAAATTATGCTACAAGATGTGATCTTCTGTTATATCCAATCTAATAGTGAAAATAATTCACTGCTGCTGAATCACTGCGGGCTACAAGTGGGAGTAAAATCTATTATTGAGGCATTGACTTGATAAGTTTATGTAATGTCCGCATATAGTTAGAAATAGTCAATGCAAAATGGATGGAGTCCAAGGACTATATTTATCATATGCTACATTGTGGAAACGGTTTACTATCAAAGTAGGCAGGATTTAAACACATATTACAAAAAAGTAACCTTCATATCTTGGGCTTTTCTTGTTATGCTCACTCTTTGCCCCAATAAAGTACCAATAATTATGTGTTGGGGAGAATGATGGTATTTTTCTCTTCAAAACATACAAATCATGTCTTATGACTGTGTATTTACTTCTTAAAGGTCTGTCGGGGCTGTTTGACACTGGCCTGCACCACGCCAGCCCCTCGGCTCCCGATGCCTCAGTCATGAATCTGATTTCGGCATTAGAGTCTCGGGGTCCCCAGGCTCCCCCCTCGGCCTCCTCCTTACTCTCCCAGTTCCGCACACCATCCTGGCAGACAGGTGGGACTGTGTTCGCTCTTCCCATATGTGTTGGCATTCAAACGTGGCCCACTGTCAATATGACATTTAAAGTGCCGCATTCGGTTCTATTATCATTCTGCTTGCATTGTCTTGTATGTCTTAATTGTTTTTTTTTATATATGAAGAACAAACCAAAGGTTGATAGTACACAATTCTTATTTGCAATAAGTGAATGACGAAAGTAATTTCTTTTTTGTGTTTTTTGTCCCCCTCCTGAACAGCGATGCACACACCTGCTCCTCCAGAATTATTCATTTCTGGAGCTCTTCCTGGCTCGGGCTCCTTTCCCTCCTCCTCTGCTCTCTCAGCCTATCAGCACCCAGCATCCTTTTCCAGCCGCTCCTTTCCCGGTGCCTCCCTTTCCCTCCAGGACACGCCCACATTTAGTCCCACATCCAATGGTCTACTCTCCCCACATGACCCCTTACTACATATCAAAGCTCCCTCCCAGTCTAGCCTGGGTTTTGACAGACTCCTGTCCTCGCAGGGGGCTGCTGCAGCCGCCTACAGGGGCAGCCAAGACCCTACAGGTGCTTCATCAGCCCAGGCGTCCTCTCGGCACCTGCAGTCTCACCAGTTTAACCTCCTGTCATCACAGCTTCAGGACCAGTCCTCCCAGCTGTATAATGCGTCAGTATTCTCCTCAGCCCAGCCCCAAGCTCAGTCTCAGTCCCAAGCCAACTCGGCTCAGGAGAGGGCCGTACCCAGGCAGGACAGCGTTATTAAGCACTACCAGCGGCCCACACCATCTCAGCCGCAGCTCTCTTCCTCCGCTGCCCACTCCCTACAGCACTACCTCAGCTGTGGAGGGGCAGGTTATCAACAGATAGCCACCCATCACAGGCATGCTGGCCTTTCTTGCAGCCCGTTGGGTGACCAGAGCCCCTCATCCGACCATAAAGCCTCCTCTCGTACAGAGCAATATCGGCCAATCATCCAGCCTCCGTATTCTTCATCTTCCTCCTCATCTTCTTCCTCTGCTGGGAAAGGTACCAAAAGTAGCTCCAGCAGTGGCTACTCCTCTGCAAGTTCAGCATCGTCCTCAAGAACACCTCTCACACCACCTTCTGCATCCTCTACCTCCTCATCCTCTTCTTCTTCTTCTGCAACCCCCGGGGCTCACCCTTCCAACTCAATCCCGACCTCAAGTTCCAGTGCAGCCCCCTCCAGGCAGCAACCCCCCACTCAACCAGCTCCACCTCCCCCGGCCCCTCAGCAGCAACAGCCCCCTCCCACCTCCACTTCAACACCTCAATCCCTCCCCAAACCCTGCCTTTCTGGCTATGGTTCTCCTGTGCCCCCTGTAAAAACCCCCACCTCTGCTCTTACTGGTCAGACCCCACCCCAACAGCAGACCCAGTCATATTCTCCAAATCAGCCCCCTGCTTCTCACCTAGCTCAATCCTATGGAGGCTTCAGTTCCCCACAAGCCCAAGACCTGAGCTCAGGTACTGGTGGAAAAGGCTATGGAAGTTTAGGAGGGCGAAGTCAGTCATACCCAACTGATATATATGGAGCTGATTCCGCTTATGGATCACTCCCCTCTTCTCTGGGTGGAGCAGGAAGCCCATCACTGGGTTACGGTGCCCCAGGCCATTCCCCTGCGCTTTTAAGATCAAGCGGTTCATCAGGTAGTGGAGCATCTGGGGGAGGAAGCAGCAGTGGTACAGCAAGTGGAAACTCTGGGTCAGGAGGAGGAGCAGGAAATGGTATGACAAGTGAGAGAGGTGGAGGAGGTAGTGGAGGAGCCTCTTATCATATTCCAGATTCTAGTCCCTCCCCATCTGGAAACTCGGGCATTATACGCCCAGGTCTGCACTCCCCAGTGCCCGCATGTCCCACGCAATCTCCTGGAGGTGCAGGTTCAAATAAGTACATCTCCTCTGTTCTCTCTCCTACTTTTCTGAGTTCCCCACAAGGCTACCCTGACACCAGAGGTCCTAGCTCCCAACCTCAGTCTTATCACGCCACCTCCTCCAAAACAAAGGCTGACACGTCAATGCTTGGAGTTGGTTCTCAGAGATCTCAAGAGGAAGTAGATGACGACGACGAGTTCTTGATCCAGCACTTGCTGCAGGCACAAGCGAGTCCTGCTCCCCAGGCCTCCCATCACCATTCCCAACAGCAGCCCCAACAGACATCCCAGCAAACGCAGCCTCAGCCTCAGTCAGCGCCACCAACTTCTGATGGTGGCAAAGGGCTTAGCTATGACATGGGAAAGTCCTCTGAAGAAAGGTACCACCCCCAAAGTGTCATACGCACTCACAGTGCCACATCCTCTACTGGGGTTGGGAATACAAACTCTGGGGGGTCAATTTCTGGGCTGGACAGCCAGCTGGAGATGTCATTGAAGAAACAGCAACAACAACATCAACAACAACAACAACAACAGCAACAACAGCAGCAGCAGCAGCACCATCACCAACAACAGCAAAGGAACGAGAGGCCTGTTGGGAGCAGCAGGAATAGTGGGGGACGAGGCAACGCTGAGCAAGTGCACTCGCACCTTCTTCACCATGACAACTTGGGCTCAGTAGTGCATTACGGACGAGGCGACCCATACACACAGCATTCCCTTGCTCCCCAACATTCCTCACATAACCAGCACGTTTCTTCACATTCGCAGATACCACCCCACACCCAGATGGAGCTACAGAAAAAGGATCGCGCTGAAATCCCTTATCCCCGTAAAACACCGGAGGTCCAGCCGCAACACTCTCAGTCTCAAAGCACTGCGTCTCTTATGGACTCCCCCACAGATCAGTCCCACCAGTCACCACACCTTCTGCAGTCCGTGTTGTCCCATACGACTCGTAACAAACTGGAGCCTCATACGCAGCACCACAAAATGGACACGCACCAACAACATCAACAGCAACACCACAAAATGGAAACACACCGGCAACACCAACAACACCACAAAATGGACTCGCATCAGCAGCACCACAAGATTGACTCTCACCCCCAACAGCAGCAGCACACTATAGGTCAACAGCAAGCTGTGATGGAGAGCGCTAGTGGACGACTCGGCTCGACTAAACATCCTGCTCAAGCTCAGTCCCAAACAACCCAGCTCCAGCTCCAACTCCAGTCGCAGGCTTTAGAGGTGGCAGCGGCTCATTACAACCACGGACCCTCGTCACACCAGCACGAACAAGGTCAAGTTAAACAAAGCTCAGTGGTCTCATCTTTGGACATGCTGGAGCGCTCGCTTTCCCAGACTTCCAACACAGATGTTGCGATTGCAGAGGACAGACGTGGTGGGCGGAGCGGAGGAACCGGTGAGCGCCACAGACAGCAACAACAGGAGCAACAGCAGCTGCAGCACCCGTCTCACCATCACCCACAGCCTCACTCGGCCCCTGAACTCCACTCTTTCCTCTCTGAGCCTGAAATCGCCATGCCCAACCCTTCCCACATGCACCACCTTTCGCAGCACCACCCTCAGCAGCAACAGCAACATCCTAGCGCTCAACACCAGCAAGCCCATTCTCACCACCCTCATGCCCAGCCACAAACCCCACACCCTCACCATATAGCCCCACCGTCCGCCCCAGCCCATCCCCAACCTCAGCCCGATCCGCAGCAGCCACTTCCATCCCAGCTCACCCCCCAGCAGAACCAATTAGACCAACAGCGCTCAGAGCAACACCAGTTTGACACGGTCAGCCCAGTGGAGAAAGCAGACCAAACCCAACAAAGTAATCGTTTTGTTCCCCTAACATCCATCTGCTTTCCTGACTCCCTTCTCCAGGATGAGGACCGTTCCTTTTTTCCAGGCATGGAAGATATGTTTTGTGCAGAGGACTACAAATCAAGTTGTGCCGGTGGTGCGGGACCAGGGCAAGAGGAGATGAATGAAAGCCATACTGGGCAAGAGGGAATGGGCTCCATGAAAGCTGGACAGAGTGGCGGTGGACCGGGTGGAGGTAGCGGAGCTGGCTATGATATGATGAGTCATCATGGAGATCAGGGTTATGAGCCATATTGTCATAGCTTGGAAGAGCCCAGCAACAATACAATGACTCTAGATCTTGACTCCCTTAAAACCCACGAGCTACCCTCCACGGTTAACACTGAACAGCTTGGTTTAATTCAGTCTCAGAACCCAGCTATGGGCATGGGGTCTAATAATGCTGGACCTAACAACCCTGCTGCAAAGATGTCCTCCGGACCTGGAGGAACAAGTGCAGGAGCAGCTTCCGGTGGCCTCCAATCACCAATTTTCTGCTCATCTCGTCCCAAGAAGCTCCTCAAGTCCAGTTCTTTCCACCTCTTAAAGGAGCGCAGGGACCCTAACACACTGCCTAAGAAAAGTTATGCTCAAGAGTATGAGTTTGAAGATGATGAGGATAAAGCTGATCAGCCTGCTGACATCAGGTTGAACAGTCGTCGGCTTCCAGATCTTTTGCCAGATTTGGTGTCCAGCTGCAGGAAAGGAGGAGGAGGAAGTGGATCTCTCAGCCCTTTAATGGGTGACATTGACTTCTACCATGCCTCTGGTTACCCAACAATGGGTGCGCACTCCCTTTTGCCTCAGGACGGCCCTAAAAAGAGAGGCCGGAAGCCTACTCGACCCAAGAGGGAGGGTCCCCCACGACCCCGAGGCAGGCCTCGCATTCGCCCCATGCCCGAGCCGTACACACCACGAGGAATGATGGGCGAATTGGGCGCAACAGTTGGCGGTAGCGGAGGGGGATTTAGTGTGGAGGGGCGAGGCAGGGGCCGAGGCCGTGGGGGCAGAGGAAGAGGAGGTCGGAGAGAGGATATGTACATGGAAATGAGCGGGAAGGAGCAGGAGCAGATGCATCATCACCACCACCATCATCAGCAGCAGCAGCTCCATCATCAGTCCCAACAACAGCAGCATGAACCGATTCCACCTTTGAAGGTGAGTCGTTCTACATATTTGGATGAATATTTTTGTTCCGTGCACTCAAAAAAAAAGAAAGAAAGATACATATTTCAAGTATGTTGTAGGCGCCCAAGTTACAGCTTGCGGAACCATTTTTGAGAACCATGCCTCTAAAAGGCTTCATCTGTTGAAGTTAATTCAATTCCATGACTTTTGTAAATCGAAAAGAAAATATCACCATTCAACAATTTCATGCTCTCTTGTCTAATATATGCCTCAAATAATTCTTATTTGCTATATTTTTTTTTCACTAGATCAAGTTGCCAATTCCCATGTCCTCCTCCTCTGATGCTTTGCTGAGGACAGACTCTCTGTCTGGCACAGACCCTGCTTTGTCTGATGGCTCAGTAGGCTCAGGTCCTTCACTTGGTCTCAGTCCTGGTCCTTGCAGCACCGAAAGCACCAGGGCGCAGGATAAGAACAAGCAGAAAAGCCATTTGATGAATGAAGGAATAGATGGGGACAGTCTGGAGGAACGGGTAAGAGCTCCTGGTCAATAATAGTCATATTGAATTTTGTATTGGAAACACATTTGTATTGCAGTTGTTTGTGCTCCGAGCTATTGAGCAATTTCATGTGAGTAACTCACTAATTTACCCAATGTGACTTTTCTAGGGTGACGACAAGGACCCAGAGTCCAAGGCTGGCTTGGTTGCTTCTTTCTTGGACTTCCTTAAGACAGGGAAGAGACCCCCAGGCTTGGATATTTCCCCTGGAATGGAAACTGATAACGGTGAAACCTCCCCCTGTAAATCAGGGTTGCGCCCACTATCCCCAGCACCTCCTCCACCCCAACCCCCACCTCCATTTGGCGACGGCGAAGGTAATGGCGGTCTCGCCCTGGGCAGCTGCCCCAGTCCCAAGCGCTTGGAGGACGAGCTCAAGAGGAACCTGGAGACCCTGCCCTCGTTCTCTTCAGATGAGGAGGACTCGGTGGGAAAGAACCAAGACCTCCAGAAGAGCATCTCCTCAGCCATTTCTGCGCTATACGACACTCCTCAGCTGACTGCGAACATCCATCACTCGTTACCTCCGCCACCTCCTCAACCACAGCCTTCTCACTCCCCTATGACGCCCCCGTTGCACCCCCCCACGCTTAGCCCTCAGACTGACATTCACACGCCACATGCACAACCTCAGCCCAATGAACCCTGCATCCTCCAGCCAGAAGACGAAAACATGGACGAGAACAAAGAGGAGGAGAATGAGGAGGAGAGAAGTACGAGAGGGGATGAGGAGAGCGATATGATGGAGGAGGGAGAACCGCAGCTGGAGACACTAGGTGCCCCAAAGCTTGAAGGTAAGGCTGAATTCACTCATATTACTGACATTTTAACATCCAACTATACTTAAACGTAGCCTGTAATACGCCATTTTTTTTTTAGCTAAAATTAAATTGTGAGAAAGGAAAGACAATAGGAATGGCAGATGCACAACGGGTGGAAGAGGGTTGCTGACGGGATTCTGGTGGGTTTACTGCAGCCAAACAACGCTAGCCTTAAGACGGAGCTCGAGAAACGTAGTTTTTGTTTGGCCCCGCCGTCGCTGCCTACGCAGTTAATTTTGCAGAGCGTAATTTGCAGTTGGCTTTAGTGTTGTCATCCATGTTTAGTTTAAAGTGTTTCCACATGGCTCCAGGGTATCGTGTTGTAGTATCAGATTATTTTCCAAGTGTGAGTACCGACTACATTATTGGCGTTTAGCAGTATTGGTGGATGCTTAATTTTTTGTTAAATACCAACAACAAAAAAGTCTGGTCATTCGTTCATATTGCCAAGAAAAAAAAGTTCCGTTACCTGGTGGTGCATCAGAACGATTCAGCATTGGCAGGACTTTCAAAACAACTTGGTCTTGACATGATGGGGTGACAACAACTTCCATATCCGTTGCTGACATCTTTAATGTTCCCTGGTTCACATTCTTCCATGTAGCTGCAGATGCTTTTTTTTATGTCATCTGTGGAGTTTGAAAAAGTACAAGGAATGGATATCATTTTGAACGTTGGGAATAAATGTAAAAAAGTTTTGACAAAAATAAATACTAGAGTACAGATGAGACAAATGAAAAATGCAGTACGGTTACAAAGTATTTTTGTACTTGTTCGTTCCAACTTCCCATCACTGCTCATAATTGATGACTTTATACCCAATGTGAATAATCAGGGACGATTAAGATTGTGAATATAAATGCTCAGGGGTTAGTCTCCATCAGCATTTTAGTGTCATTTGCAAAATTATCCACTCATGTAACTCTGAAAACTGATATGTACCAATTCGATCAATGTACATGTTACATCATCATGAGTCTATTATTTATACTGAAATGAGGATTTGCTAAAATTAGCATTTTTAAGCAGCGGCAGAGGGCATCTCGTATTCAGAGCAAGGGTTTTGCATACATTTACAAAACGAGTTGACACATCATCTCATTGCTCCGCCTGTAGCTTTGTTAAGTACACTAATTATGTTCTCGTTTTAAAAACAATGCGATGCTTTTATAGTTTTCTTTTGGTCTGTCAAATGATTCCCAGCCCTGATCTCTTTATTTACAGTGAGCCTCCCGGAGAATCCTCCTCCTGCAGAAGCAACTCCCCAACCTTCCTCTGTCCCTCTCTCTCCTGCCTCTTCTTCCTCCTCATCCCCTCCTCCCTCTCCTCTTCCTCCCCTCTCTCTGCCCTCGCCTCCTCCTCCCCCAGAGGAACAACGGGAGGACTCGACGCCTTTGAGCCCAATTGGCGCCAAGTCTCAGACACCACCGCCTGCCCTGACTGCTACTCTCCCACCACCTCCCACTCCTCCTCCTCCTCCTCCTCCTTCTTCTCCACCTCCCACTTCTTCAACCCCACCTCCTCCTGCTCAAGCTTCTCCTCAAAAGGAGTCTCCGACACCCTCCCCCGAGTCCGCCGCCTCTCCTGAAGAAGAGCGACCACCTCCAAAGAACACCAACTTGCACCTGGCGCAGAAGCAGGAGGACGCGGCCATTGCGGGAGAGAGTGAGGAGGATGACAGCGAAAGCGGCGGGGAGGGCATTTTCAGAGAGAGGGATGAATTTGTGGTGCGGGTGGAGGACATCGGAACACTCAAGGTACGTACGTGTGTAAATATGTAGCCTCTGCTCTTGGCGGTTCACTATTCATAAAAAATCCAATAATCTATAAGTGATTTATTCCCACGGGTAACGTAAGATGATTTGGAAATGATATTGAAGTTTTGCTCCAGTTGGCGTTGCAGACGGGCCGCGAGCCTCCGCCCATCTGGAGGGTGCAGAAAGCCCTGCTGCAGAAGTTCAGCCCAGAGATCAAAGATGGACAGAGACAGTTCTGTGCCACAAGCAATGTGAGTTCACTTTGGGAAGCTGCACGCTAATCATCTTCCCAACGTACTCTCGTATATTTTGGGGTGGAAGCCCTTTGACTGATATAAAATATACATCTTCCTCAGTATCTTGGCTACTTCGGAGATGCCAAAAGACGTTACCAGCGCATCTATGTCAAGTTTTTGGAGAACGTCAACAAGAAGGACTACGTCAGAGTCTGCTCTCGAAGACCGTGGCGCAGGGCCATGCCTGCCCTCAGGTACACATATTTGTCATTGGGACCATTCAAGCAATTTGCCTTCCTTCAGATCACATTGCAATAATGAAGGAATACCAGAAGGGAGCAGATGAGGGTACCACAACTATGCGATTTGTCCGCGAATAGAAAAGGCAGAGATGCGGACTTTAAGTCATTGCGATGGTGACTCGAGTCACTGCTTTAATGACTTATGACTTGTCAAAAATGTAAAGATTCGAGACTCGACTTGGACTTGGGAGGTAAAGGTTTTTTTTTTTTAAGAAGGTGGCAAAAAGTAGTACAGCTGGCTTTTGGCAATGGAAATGCAAAAAAGTATACAATGCAAATCTGATACAAGCTGCTTAGGCCTTTTGGTCTAAAATTCATGATCTTAGCTTACAATCTCCATTTGTAGAATAAAGATTGGCTCTTATTAAGCATTTTCATGCAATTTGTCAACATGTCACAGGCGCCAGTCCTTTCCCAGAATGGCTTCCCCTCCTGCAAATCAAAATCAACCAAAAGAGGAGCGGTTGACTCCGTCCAGCCAGCATGAGAAGGAGAAATCCCGAACGACCCCGCCGGCTGCAAAGGAACATCGGGAGAAAAAGGAGGCTTCAGCTGCGGTGGCCAAGACAAAGGACAAAGAGCCAGAAGCGGAGAAAGACAAGCGGGTGCAACCGGCTCAGGACAAAGCTGAGAAACGTGCCACCGAACGTGGGAGGGGCAAGGACGAGAGGAAAGCGCCGGAGAGGAAGGAGAAACCCGAGCGCCCACTGAAGTCTAAACCTGCCACGGTGAAGGCAGAGCCACCTCCAAAGAAGCGGAAGAAGTGGCTGAAGGAAGCTCCTTCCTCTTCTGACTCGGACTCATCGGATGACGCGGCGAGTGAGAATGAAAGTAAGATGTTTAGTTTGACTAATTTACCAAGATCGTCATACTTTCTGTACATTTTGGCTGGAAATAACCTTCCATCCCGTGTACTTAGTGCCCGTGAAAGGCGGCGTGAACAACCGAGCAATGAGGGAAATGTTCCGCAGCTACGTGGAAATGCTCGTCAGTACAGCTCTGGACCCTGACATGATCCAAGCCTTGGAGGACACGGACGGTAAGAATGTTCGCTCGCTGTCTCCTTAGATGAAATCACGGCAGAAGAGATTCAACATTTGGAAGAGTTCATTTATTAAGCAGGTTTTGCTCATTTTAATTTTTTTTATTCTTGTTAGATTAGATTTCTTTTTTTGATATTTATTTTTGGTTTAGCTTTTGCAGTGTATGTTCTGTGTGTAGTGGACTGTGCAAGCTGTAAAATACAGGAGGTAAATCGACATAAATAGAAATCTAAACATGTACAGAATTGCAATGGGAGGATTTCGAGTATGTCGAGAATTGAGCGATGCAGTCCTGCAAAAATACTTTCAGTAGGATAATACCTGTCATTAAGATTCATGCCTGGTTACCAAATCATTTTTGGTCGGGTAGTTTTTATGCGTTCCTGCTGACTAACAAAGCAACACCAATGACAATCCAGTACTGCATAATCTCCTTGGCAGAGGAGCTGTTATATTTATTGATGTGTGAGACCGAAATAGAATCTGTTGAAAGAATGAGGAGCGATAGAAGAGCCGCCACGGGTCAGCCCGTGTTATTAAAGCGAGTGGCAGCTTGGCGTATGATGACTAATGACACCTCCTCTACCTTGACTGGCCGCCAGATGAGCTTTACCTACCCCCCATGAGGAAGATCGACAGCATCCTCAGCGAACAGAAGCGGCGGTTGTTGAGGAGAGTCAGCATGAGCTCTCAGCATCAGGTAATCTGCGTTGAACTGTCCTTCAGGTGTCTTGTAACGTGATGTACTTTGACGGCATTGCGGCCAAATGTGCTTTAATCATCGCTGTCTGTCAACTGAGCACGAAATGCGATCATTCCCCAATTTACACGCAAGTAATGTCTCGAAAGGTTGTTCGCCAGGTCATAATTTGATCATGTACAATTTCCAATCGGATCAGGACAACCTAAAGTGTTGTAATAAAAAAATAAAATTGTCTTACCTTGGAAGTGACTACTGGTGGAATAGCTTGTCAACTTCATGCTCTTTGAGTCGGCAAATGATTCTTTAGTGAGGTTTTCTTCAGCGTGGTTTCCTTTCACGAGCAAGGAGGCATTTCAGGTTGTCTGCACCGGTCTAAGAACATCACACCATTTTTCGTCTTCTTGTTTTTGTAAATACATCGTTTGCATCACTGATTTATATAACTTACATTGATATATTCTTTATGAGACAAAATACCCCGGCCTTCATTTTCAAGTGTTTCAATCTGCCTAAGTTGAATGTGCAATTATGGGAGTGTATGTGCCAATGTGTTAAAATGTGTCTTCAGTGTGCTAGCTTCTAATTTGTGGTGCACCATCTTCTTCAGGAGGTCGTGCATGCATACCCCCAGATCATTGTGGACCCCTTGGACACGGGAGTGGTGAGGGTGCGGCTCAGCGGCGATGCCTACAACCGCAAGACCCTCAACAGAGTCAAGAAAACCCTGCCTAAACCACAGGTATGTCCCTGCTAATGTTTTAAATTTAGAGTACTGAATATAAAAAGCCGTACATTTAGAGGGCACGTTAGGACAAACCATTCCGAGTCTCATTTCTAAAATAATTTTTAAAAACGGCATGCTCTAGATATTATTCTACTCCCTCACATTATGTATATCTGTATTTATATTACAGAAATATACTGTTTAGGATAAAAAACATTGACTTGATGTAAAAATGTTAAAATGTGCACCACCTCAATCTGATTGACTTTTCGTTTTCCCCAGGACCTTAAGCTGTCATCCGACTCATATCGAATCTACAGTCTGTACCACTCTCTGCATCACTATAAATACCACACCTTCTTACAGTGCAAGAAAGAGGTAAGCTCAAACGTCTCTCATCTTGCAGAGCTAACGGACTTGAGTCTCAGGGTGCGTGTTTGTGCCCCACCTTTTCCAGACCAACACGATCGAGCAGGCTGCCGAGGACCCGGGCCAGGAGGAAGTGGTGCAGCAGTGCATGGCCAACCAGGGCTGGCTGGACACGCTCTTCGGCTCCTTCATCGAGCTGCTCACGCTCAGCACCAAAGCCTGAGAGGGATGAGATTTAATTGAAGTCGGAGGATATGAAAAAAAACAAAAAACGTAATGAACACGATGGATCCCACTGTACAGACCCTTTTCCCCCCCAACCCATCAATTTTCTTCAAATCTCAAAGATGTGAGGATGTATTTTCAAGGCCTATGATGAACTTGAGGTGGGGGTCAGAACAATGGCCTCCTTTTTTTTTTCTTCTTCTTGAACAAAGACTAAAGAAATGTGTTTCATTGTGAGTAGTGGGACCCCACCGGATTAGCGGTCACTTGCGGGTCAAGAGAAATTTGACCACCCGCATAAGGTTGGAAAGCGAGGAGCAACGCCAAGTCCACAGAGGAGCCACTAACATTTCGTTAACTGTGCGTCATTAAGACAATAGCTCGAAGAGAAACTATTACTGCTTAGTTTTTACATAAATTATTTTTTTGAAAAGACTAACATCAGCTGTTGGGTTTTGGGAAAGACTGAAAGAGGGCGAGAATGCTTTTTAAAAAAAAAAACTGTGTGTGGAGTGTGCCGTGAGGAGCATAAACATGGACTCGAACCATTAGATGTGTTAATAAATGCTCTCTCTCTCTCTCTCATCCTGTGCTACGTGAAGGGCAGCACGATTCAGCCGTGTGATAATATATAAACACATTTTTATTATTTATATGAGGAGGTTTTTAACTTAACAAGCGCTGGATTGCTGCCCTAACATTTTAAATACTTTTTATTGTCCACACGTTCAGTATACAATCGTGACCCACATATCCAAGCTGTCTTCCCCTCTACACTTAAGAACAGACGTTAAGACCGACATTATGTATCAAATACAGTGGGTGTAAAATAATTTTAAAAAAATGGAAAAAGTCTGGGGGGTGTATTTGAAACTTTACATTGTTGTGCTTCAGTTCAATCGTCACTCATGCAGATGCAAAGAAAAAGAAGTGTCCATTTCCTGTGTGGGAAGGAGTATACATAAGTAATATTTAAAGAGGAAATAGTCATGTCATTTTTATCATTTTGATGTATGTGCATACTTATTTTGAAAACAATCTAATTTTCCATAAAAAAAGGACAAAAGGCGTGTAAATATTGTACAGTTCTTGATGATATTCTTTGTCATTCTGTACATTAACTCTCCTGTATTTGAGAAACAAATAAAACCTGCAAAAGATCACACAGTGTGTCTCGCTTCTCTATTTTTTGTCAACTCTAATCATAATATTCTTATAGTCACCACCAGTGTAGAAATCCAGCTGTGTGGCCGGGAACTGGAAACTCCTGACGACGTCTGGAAAACGAAACTGAAATCTCAAAGAGTTTCGAGTGAAAGCAGCACCAGTACTCCGCAGTCAGTGCGGTCATTGAAACGTCGGTAGCTCATGTCGGCACTCGGAGAACGACGGACTTTGAACGCATCGCAACAAAAAGGTCGACCACTTATCCAGGTAAAATTTCATCAATATATGATAGTTGGTTCCGTCCGTGTCTTTGTTAAAGCTGCAATAGTTTTCTTGTTAGTAAGAGTGAATAGCACACAAGCTAGCATATTGTCGTACCGGTATCGACGTATTTTCTCCCGTTACCTTTTGTAATGCAATTCTAGTATGTTTGAATTAAGAAAAATAATGTCGCTTCACGACGTAGTTAAAAGGTCCTTTCGTCTATCTTCTTGTCGCCCAAAAACGTGTAATTACAGTTGTGGTATGTTAGTTAAGTCACAAGTTTGAAAAGGTTACATTTGTTCACTCTTAACTGCTGCGTGTACATAGGGATTTATTTATGTATTTGTTTATTTATTAAATAATTCTTTGCTGGATTAAAAAATATATATTATCACATCTATGATACAATGTCGCCCTCTAGAGGTCAGGAATGTTTAGTGTTGTAACGTGAAGTGGAAAGAAATGGACAGTAAATAAGTGGGGTAAAAACTTTAGAAAAATAAAAACTTGATGTTTTTAGATTTTTTGCACAAACAAAATAAAAAGTAAATATATATATATATATATATGCTGTCCACGCATCTTTTAAAAATGTTTTTCCCTTCTTTAGAGATGGCTCATTCCAAACCTCTGCTCATCCAGTGGCTTCGGGCTCAAATTGACAGCGGCACATATCCTGGCGTTCACTGGACCAACCAGCAGCAGACGGAATTTTGCATCCCTTGGAAACACGCTTTGAGACAAGATTCTTGTGATACTGACATACTCATCTTCAAGGTACATATGTCCACCTGACTGTCCGTCCATATTTTCTGTGAGTGTGCATTTTTAAAATTTTCTGAAGAGATATATGTGATGATTGCTGGGAATAGCAATTATAAATGCAATGTATAGTGCAAGGGTGGGCAAACATATGTGCTCAAGGGCCACTTTTGTTTTTAAAATAGACAGATTTGTAGTAAAAACAGTTTCAATATATATGAAAAATATGGGATAAGACTTTATAATTAAACACTATTAAGCATTAAGTCATCATTTATAAAGCATGTTTCTGATATGAACAATTATTTGCATATGCATAATATAATTATAAAATATTTATAATTAATTTAATTGTAACTTATCCACCAATCAGTTATTAAACTGAATTAGAATTGTTCAAAGAATAAGTGAACTTCACTAATGTTTTTTTTTTTAATATTATTATTACATACAAGAAAATGCACTACTCCTTTTTTGTCCTGAATAGTAGTTTGTGTGTATTGGGACTGTCTGAATGTTTCTTCACTCTAGGCCTGGGCAAAAGTGAGTGGCAACGGCCGCATCCAGGGAGAGCCTTCAGTGTGGAAGAGGAACTTCCGATGCGCACTGCGAGCCAAAAATTTTAAAATGATGGCAGACAACAAGAACGACACCGCAAACCCTCACAAAGTGTTCCGCTGGCCGGATGAGTCGACTTTAGTGGGTGAGCCACCGCTGGGTTTTAAATCACCACACACGACACTATTCCAGATGGATGACAGTCCCTAAGCTACCTCCAGTCATCTTGATGCATTGCAAGTTCCCCCAATAATAAAAATATGAAGAGACACTGCAAAATTATTCAGCCAGTGCGATTCACTATTAATCTCACACAGCAAGGAGGCAGTGGGCATGAATTTTTCTTAAATTGCAAACCAAAACAATTCTATGACTGTAGATCGTCTTAATCCATTTCATAACCATAGGCACACCTGTAAGGTTAATGACAAATAAGCTGTGTCACAAAATTTGACAAATTATTATTATTTTTTTTTTTAAGACAACACTGATGGACCACCCAGCCAACACGAGCCGGATCCCCACGAAAGCCCTCCCGTACAAGAAGTAACTACCCCTTGCACTGTTTGCCTTCTTGAAAGACGCGTTGAAATATTATTGTTGTGCGTGTCTGCCTTTTAGAGCTACGTTGTCCCATTCATGGACGAGTGTCTCTATCGTCCCATCCAAGGTGAACATCGCCAATATTTCTAAGTCATATGGCAGCTTGAGGGAAGACATTTGTTACCTTGTTCTCAACTCAAATTTGCCGACAGAATCCACACCCAATGAGGACATTCTGCCAATATGTCTTAAAGAGCTCAACATTGGGTCTCAAGCAGGTATTTGTAATATGACGTGATATATATATCTATATAGTTTTATCTTATAGGGCACCTTTGCACTGCAGACTTACTCAGTTCCTCCTAACTTTTTCCCTCCACAGAAGAAACGTCAGCCTTTGAGCTTCCTCCCGAGCAACAGGAGCTCCAGCATCAGCTCGTGATTGGCGGCCGCGCGTTGCCGTGGCAACAGCCGTATCCAGTAGCAGCAGAGGGCGTAGTCGGTGAAGCCGGGTTGCCTGGGCAACCGGCGCATCCAATGGAGGGAGCTGTGGGTGGGGCGTGCGGGGACCAATTAGCGAAGCAGTTTTTAGACAACATTAATAAGACCAAGGATGGAGATCATTTCAGTAAGTGTAATTAAATTAAGAGCATGCAATTAATTACAAAATCGATTGCACAGTCTAGAAGTATGCGCCTGACACACAATAGAGTAATAATGCGAATGAATAGCATATGTGATGACAATATCTATATATGTATATTATTCATATCCATTGAAGCAGCGAACCATCTCTCTTGCTTGTTCAGAGACCGAATTCCGGATAATTGTGTACTACAGAGGGCAGAAGGTGTCGGAGCAGCTGGTTGCCAATGAAGCTGGATTCCGCTTAGTTTACAGGTACCGTCAAAACAAAGCTCACAGTCGAGGAGACACTTTACCTTAATGCCAACACAGAATGTGTAAAGCCATAGACGGCTAACGTATAGCATCTATGTGGTGGTGTCTTATGCTAGAAGGCAATAACAATACTCACAGGCATAGATTCTTTATCCTCTGCAAAAAAAGAGATATTACTGCAGATTACTTAGTTACTCAGAGTACTTGAGTAAAACTCTGTCTCTACCTAAGGCCTGAACAGGTGGAGCCAGTTTTGGACCAGGAGTCGGGCCTGTCTTTGGTCTCCCTGCCGAAAGTGGCCACCATCAAGGATCAAAAACAAGCCAAGCTGACCCAGTGTATCCTGGACAAGCTGGGCGAGGGCTTGGACATTGGCGTGTCGGGCGACATCGTTTACGGCCAGAGGCATGGCGAAATCAAAGCTTTTTGGAGCTTCACCAAGTTTGACCAGAGCAAATGCCCGCAGGAAATCTCCAAACTGCAGCCGGATCCGCTTTACCCGTTCAGGGACTTTCTCCATGGTATACTGGACTTCATAACACAGGAAAGCAAAGAGTGTGGTCCCTGCTCCCTTTTCCTCTGCCTGGGTGAGAAGTGGCCTGACCCACAAAACTGGCTTTGGAGCAAGAAACTCATCATAGTGGAGGTGAGGTCGACAGTTACATTGAGAGTAATCCACCACAATTTTTCTGAAACGACCTTAGATGCCGCTAAAGGCCTTTTCTAAATTAGATTTGGTGTCAAGGAAGTATGTTCAAGTCATATATGTTGATTGAGAGGCTTTGTACTGACTGATTAATGAAGGAAATTCTCCATACCTTTGTCATGATGGCTTCTTCATTTCGTTCAGGTGGTACTCACGTCTTTGGAGCTCTTGAAGAACATGGCGACGGAGGGCGGCGCGTCCTCCTTGAAGTCTGTCGACCTGCAAATGTCACTGGAAGAGATGATCATAGGCTGATGCCGGGCTTTTCTTTTCTACACGCCACATGCTCTTTGGCTGCATTTTTGTTTGGACGTTTTTACTTACCAGTTCTTGTCCCGCTAGATAAAAAATTGCTTCTTGTGCAAACACAATGAAGAAGACTGCCAGTCATTCTGTTCTCATCATTTCTTTAATCACTATAATCACATTTCAGACTTAATCAGATGATGAATGACTTGCAACACATTAGCACAGAACGCTCAATAATTCTAAGGTGCGAAGATGCATCGAAAAGAACAAAGACACAACAGATGTGCTCGTGTGTCGCCTGGAATTTTCATTCAACAGATTTCACACAGAGTAAGTCAACTTATAAATAAATTAAAATGAGATCATCATATCAACATTATGTATTTTTTGTGAATTTTTTGTTGTGGGTGGTGTGCCATGTGATTTTGCCAATGTAAAATATGTACCTTCCCTCAATAAAGTTTGGGAAACACTGCCATTGTGTAAAAGTATAAATGCCCAAAATAATAGGAAGTTTATGAAATAATAGATAATGGTTTGTTCTTTTAAATGGAAGGAAAAAGTCGAAAACCTGGCTTCATCTGTAGGTTGTCAGCCCACCTATCATAAATACACGAGAATTAAAAGTCATTAAGACGAGGGATTCTCAAACTTTTGGGACCAGCGACCCCTCACAGGGGAGAAATATTTCCAAAGAGAACCGCCGCAATCAAAGGATATTTGAACCAAAAAAAATTACTTCATTGATTCTTCTCAAATGCATCTGTGTCATTATCTGAGGCTGATTCTTCGGTGAGGCTGTCCTCCCGCAGTCCTGCCATCGGGACCAGCTTCCCGTCTGCGTCCACTCCCATTGGCTGAATGATGTTATCCCTGCAGTCAAATAAGATGATTGAAACTGGAATGGAGAATTGCCGTAGGCAATTATAAACCGTTTCTCGAGGAGCACAAATTACTTGCGGACCTTAGCTATTTGCATCAGGGCTCCGTCCCGATCCCATTTGGGCGATTATTCTACTGCATACCGACCTGGACAGCTTGTTGAAGATTCTAATGAGCCTCTTGGCCTCCTCCTCCTTCTCCTCCTCCGTCATGCCCTCCATGGGGTCCGGCAGCTCCGATTCCACACGCCCTGTCACCGGGTTGACTCGGTCTTTCACTCGACGGTATTCCTCGGTGTCAGAGTCCGAGTCGCTGGAGTAGGGGGTCTCGCTGCAGGAGGTTCTGGAGGTCGGGCCGCCCAAAAGGCCCCTGGTGGCCAGCAAGCCTGCCGCATTGCCATAGCCGGTGTACTTGACAAAACGCCTGACTGGAAGGGAAAAGTTGTATACAAGATGTTCTTCTGCACCAATTTATTTTTATTTGTATTGTTTTGACTTTTTTTCACATTTGCACACACTGCTTTTCCACATTGGCGGTCATTACCATTTTCCTTGCAGAGGACAAAAATGAGGTCAGCGGCACAATGTTTGAGGTCCGTGTCCAGGTGAGTCATGAGACGGATCAGACGGCTCTTCACGGTGCAACCTTCTTCGGGTCTCTGAGAAACGTCTCTCAGGGGAGGCAGAACCTGCAGAGGTTGATTTAATTCATCAAAGTATTTGTGTTTTGGTTAGCATAATCTTGTCAGGCTTATTACATATTTCCTGATGTAGTGGCGTGTTTCTTTGTGTGCCCGGCAGCTCTCTGTCAGCAGATTGAGGATTGGCGTCAGTTTCTCTTTGACTTTATCCCCCTTTGAAAAAGAGAAGCACTGTCATATTACTGCCCACTGCATTTAATATATCAGGCTTAAAAAAAAACAAGAGGCGGGGGAGTTGGGGATATAATTGAATTAAGCAGCAATGACTTATTAGTCCATAAACACCCCAAAGCTCAAGAATTCTGATTGGATTCTCTCTGTATTGGGCGTACTATTAACAGACTACCGATTCCAGGCGTCTCTCCATAAACAGCAGCAGGATTTGGACGCAGTCCATGTTGACGCCATGACACTGCTCCGCGTCGGGCTCCAGCGGCACCATCAGGAGAACATCAAGACACTGGAGGGGCAGCGCTGACAACAGGTTGACTGTGTGACTATGTAACAAGAAGACACACGCAAAAAGGATTTTGCAACAATTTATAAAAGTAAACCAGTCACTACAGTACTTTGCTCCTTCACCTTTGAACTAGAACGTTATTCGAACAACGGTAGTCATATGAATGTTGTTTGTTCGAAGAGATGAGAGGTGGAAAAAAAGAACCTACCCTTGCAGTTCATCTGTTTCCTCAGGCATTACGCATTTCCGCATCATGCAGAGACGCAGGATTGCCACTAGGTGGCGGTAGAGAGCTGCATCAGCCTGAAGAAGGTTCCAATATTGATGAGTGGGTTGTGTTAGGAACGATAGAAAGTAGACGCAGAAAGCCATAGTTAGATTTTCTGACATTTTTTTACTTTTTACTCATTTCCAAACATATCAATACTTTCTCGTCCTTGGTCATAAGAAGACGTGTTCCTTTTTTTTGTACCACAAACAAAAAAACAAAGTGATGATAAATAGTATATGAATTCCCTGACAAGTTTGCAACTCACCTCAGTAGGCGCCTGCCTGTGGGATCTATGCGTGACGTTGAAAAGGATTTTGAGGATCTCAATAATACGCTGAGAGGCCTCCAGAGAAATGGGTGGCGCCGCGGGGTCCAGCACGCACTCGTACTGTTCCTTCCACTGCACCTCCAAGCAGCCCTCCAGGGCTGCTGAGAGGATGGAGACGCCTCCCTCCTGAGGAAGGAATTGAGAGAGAGCAAAAAGTAGAACAAGTGAACGCCCTGTGCCTATCATAATTTACAGTAACTCCTCAACCCTTTAAACGTAATATTGTAAGCCACTGCAACATGCACAGTCTGAACATAAATCTTACATATAGGGAAAAAACTTACTTCAACAATTACAATTTTAGTGTACAGAAGGGCTACGTTTGGCATACAGGCCATTTTTTCTTTTGCACAAAAAGTAAATGCTTCAGTCACCTGCTGAAGCAGAACGCTGAGCTCAGGTCGCAGTGCAGTAATGAGGAATGTGAGTCGTAATTCGTAGAACTGAACACTGGAGGGAGCCGAGCAACTGATGCTGGACGAGAGACGCTCTTTGAGGCCGCATATCAGCCTGAAACAAAGAAGCGAACGAGAGGAGCTGAGTGGCATATGTGGACCACCTAATACTTTGCCATCTCTGACTTATAAATGTTGTGAAGAAGGAATTCCCACCTGAGAGCGCTGAACCTCTCCTGCGCCCAGGTGCTGTTATACACCAGATTACACAACACCTTCAAAGCCTCCTTTCTCTGCACCTCCTCTCCCAGTACACCATCCTCCTCATCATCCTCGCCCTCCATTTTGCTCTCTCGACGGTCCTTCCTCCCTTGCTCCAGCTCCTTGTGATGGATGCTGCCTCTGTGCGCTTCGTTAATGTCGGGCCTGTGGCTGATGCTGTCCGGATCGCTGCAAAGCTCCGCCTTGGCATCGCCCTCAAAGGCAGAGCACTCTTGGTTCGGGTCGTCGTCATTGTCATCGGAGGCCCCGCGACACGCTGGCCTTTTGACTTCTTGGGCGAGGGAAGAGAAGATGTTGTCGTAGAAATCCGAGTCAAGTTCGGTGGTGTCGTCGTTTGGTTCAGTCGTGTTCAGCCCGGCCACTTTGGCCAGAGTGACGAGAGCGTCGTCGGTCACCAAGGGACCCAGGACCTTCTTATCTCTGGAGAGGATGCGCAGGGTTCGCAGAGCCACTTGCAGCAGATGACACGGGATTCCTGTTTTGATGAACCTCACCAGCACCATCGCCAAACTCTGTTGACAAACCCATGTCCACAATCAAAACCAAAGTATTCATTAATTAGCCTATTAACCTTTTTTTCTGTCATTATCTTTTTTACCTATTAGTTTTTTTTATTATTATTATTATTCACACCAACATGCAACAACAAGCAGAGCGTGGGTCCATACCTGTCTGAGGAGGAGACCTCGATCTTCCTGGTCATTGTCATTGCAGTCAGAATCGGAATCGGTGCTCTCTCTCACTTTATTCTTCCTGAACTGGTAAAACAAGACCAAAATTGAAACAACTGATTATGATTATTTAAACCAGTGACGTTTCTTACATGAGGAAAATGGTGAAGTAGGCTCCACTCCAGGAAAACTCCAAAAATACATTTCTTAAATTTCTCTTTTAATAGCAAATTACAGACAATAAAAATGATCAAGCAACCTTTTTTGAGCACGGATTTTACATGCCACAAAAAGTATGTTTACTGAAATAATGAGGCTCTCAGTTCAATTTATTCACAGATTAACTTAGTCAAAGTGAAAGCTGCGTCCGTTTAGCCATTTTTCTGTTATATGATTGGCAACAGGTGGGTACACCGATTACAAAATATACCTTCTATGCTACCATTTTGACAGACACGCCACTGCCTTGGAAAAAATATTTGTATTAAAAAAAATATATATATATATATATAATAATAATTTGGATAATTTTGAGCGGCACACCTGATGATCTCTTATTGTACAGAGGCTTGTAATCACTGGTAAAAATACTGAAATGTAACACATCTGTACCTCTTCCAGTTTTCTTTGCTTTATGCGTGAGCAAAAAAAAAAAAAAAAAAAAGCAGAGGACAGAACAAAGACAACAAGATCAGTACACAAATCAAAAACAGAGATTCACACAGAGTGGTGCTTAGAGACTGCAAGTGACTGCAGAGCGTCGAAAAGATTATCAGGCTCCAGGATGATGCTAATGTGTCGGGGGGTGCAATCTGCCTGAGCATGCAAACGCAGAGGATCAGGGACGACTGATACAGCAGAATTACTAATCAGACATGGACTGTGGAGGATAGCTGCCGACTGGTTGAGGAAGAAGGCTGGATGACGTACAGGAAAGAGAAGGTGGGGGCAACTAATAGACGGGGAGTGACGTTAAGCAAACAGATGCGGAGACGTACTGTAAAAGATGCTTACTTTCCTCCTGTCCCTCTCCTCTGCGTCAAAGAAGAAACACTGAGCGTACTGTTGGAACACAGCCACACGCAGCCATCATCATACACGTTGCAATACGAGCATATGCATGTTTATATTACCTCTGTGTTGAATTCCTGCAGCTGGGTATGAACGACACTCACATCCCCGTGCCTGATGCACCGGATAATCCACTCCACGTCCACGACCATGCTTCCTGCCCGAGCACCAGTAATTTAAATGGAAGTTACACAATAATCACAGTGAGAGGCGGAGATTATGCGTTAATGGATTGACGAAAGGCTGCCATGCACTCCTAACGACAAACAAAAGTACTTTAATATGACAAAGTGTACATAACACATTCTGATATTGCAGATGGAGTTTGCTTAAACCTACCTTGATTATTTCTTCTTGAATCAACAGGGTGATGTTTGGAAGGTGCGTTGTCACGGCAGCAGAAGCTCCAGTTTTTCTTAGTCCACGTACTCAGCGTGCAGAGTTCTGCTGGGTTCTGTACAGTTCCAGCGGTGCTTCACTTCCCCGCTCTCGCTCTCCCTCTTTCTCACTCTCTCTCCTGATAATCCAAGAGAGATGAAGGGGCAACAGAGTTTATAATCCACTAATGGACTCTGAGTTTATATCTGTGTGATGAGCGGCTAACCTTTTCTAGGTGTTTGCGGGCTCAAACTGCTCTCGCCTCGATCCACCTACCTACTACCTGTTGCGTAATGACACTGCAACTAGTACTAAATGCGTATAAAATAAAAAAAAAACGTATTAAATTATTATTTTTTAAGAAAACATTTCAAAATGGATTGGCACGCCACATTAGTGAGTAGTTCATCCGCCTCACAGTTCTGAGATTGAATCTGAGCTCCAGCCTTCCTGCGTGGAGTTTGAATGTTCCTAAATTCCTCAAACTGTTCTTAGAATGTGAACAAACGGTTGTTTGATTGGAGGTGTCCTATAATTCCAAAATTAAGGGTCGTGTTTGTGTTTTTTTAAATTTTATTTTCACTTAAACTACCAGCAGATGGCGCTATTTTCACAAAATGGAAGAGAAAGGTTTGGACAATTGCATTTTTAAAAGTGATGACAGCAATTGTCTCTTGACATGAGTTCACAGAGCAGGATTTTGTCAGCCTAAGAGCAAAATTGCGCAAGTCGTTTTTGAGAAACCAGGGGGAAAACACACAGACACACAATCAACAAATAAGTTGCCTCAACTAACCTTTGTGGGTTACTATGTCCTGTGTGACTGAGAGTTTACAGATCTAACGAAAAAAAAAACTAACAAAATTTTTAACAAGCACATTTTTTTCCTATTGTGACAGCAAATTAAAAATTCGCTAAGGAAATTATCCTATTAGGTTAAAGATTTAATTTGGACATCAGACAGGTCCTAAAAATAAAGCCTACGAGAGATTTAACCGAGTTTTCAATGGAAAAAAAAATAAAATAAATAATATATTCTACTTTTATCTAATTCATTATTTGCAACGAGACAATGAACCAATTATTTAATGAGATAAATGAATAACAAAGATTAGTATGGAAAAACACTGGTAAATGATTGCATCAAACATTTTATCGAGTCATTTTCCGAGGCCATGCTCAAATTAAGAGGATGTTTACATGTGTGCTCACGAAGGTGTCTTGAGATCTCCTAAAACTGCCCTGAAAGAAGATAATAATATAAGTGGGAATAACAGGCTTTCCTGGCAGGATGCTCACTCTTGTGCCCAGTGGGTAGAGGAAGCAGGGCCAAGAGGCTCTTAAGTGTCCAAATGGTGGCTACAGCCTTACAACAACAGGATGTACACTACATCAGGGAGAAATGGGAAAAAAGGAGGAGAAGGGTCCCCACGCGAGCGCTCCTAACGTATATTTCTTGAAAATGAACGGGACACTTGGGGCAGGATATCAACCAGTCAAAGTTAAAAAGAGACGGATGACCCTGGGGCACCTTTGAAACAAACGTTGTTACTGATGGATGATTTCCACTGAAATGCTGGTGGCTCTTAATTTAGTGCGACATTGTCACCAACTGTCATAACACAGTCATAAATTGCAATGGGACTTCGACGAGCACAATTTTAGACTTCAATAACTTTGACAGTGATTTCGACAGGTAATTTCGATGTAGGTCAGTGGTCAAACTTGACAGTGTGCTTCGGCTTCACGGGTCAATTAAGTGGAAAACTGCAAGGAATTTCCTGTTTTTTTATGATGTATTGTGTTATTTTTTGGAGCAATTATAAAACAAACCCTCTCAAAGGATTCAGATGCTTAACTATTAGAACATCATAAATTGCCCGATTGAACTGACTCACTCCATTTATTTGAGCATGCATTGATTTAGTCAAACGTGTGCGTCAATTGCTCACTTTTCTAAACGATTGACAACGGGAGTGGAGTTCAGGGGTTGGTCAGCTGAAGAGGGCTTGCTTTCATTAGGCACGTAGTCCTTTCCCTTGCACCAATGTGTCAGCATATAAACGAGGAAATTACAGAAATCCCAACAAAAAAAAAATCACGTAATTTCTTCTTAATAACACGACATGCTACCTTGTGATGGAGTGATGACTCAGTGCTGTGACGACACGGGCCGACCAGATGCTACTCACAGTGGCGGTAAACAATAGAGTCCCAAAGGGAAGTTGTGCACTAGAGGAAAAGAGGCAGAGAGAAAATGAGTATGGTAATTGCAACATGCTGGACGGCTTTCAGTGTAATAACAGCGTAATAAATATGCCGTAGTTTTCTTAGGAGGTGTTGCCATTGATTTTCAGATAGATTTTTTTGTACATTTTTATTTCAGGTTGTAATAGACCTCGAGGCGATTTAGTGAGCCATTTTTTTTTCTGCGGAGGATACGTTACAGAACCCTAAAGAAAAACATCACGCACACTTGCAATGGATAAAACACTGTTAATGCAGACAGTATATGAAAAAAACTATTTCTGGGCTAATTTGAGTGGCAATTTGAGTAAATTTGCTACGCAATGTTGAGCAGGAATGGAAAACAAAAAGCATTCTCAATGCAATTGCTGCGTAATGATGTCTTTCCTGAAGCCAGGAATCCTGGAGTTTCATCTTCTCCTGAACGGTCAGGATCTTCCGCTGGCGCTCAGGCTTACTACCAGAAGCCTGCGGCTAAACAGGAAACTTGGCGTCCATCGTAGAACTTAAATGAAACAAAAAGTGTTCTCTTGCGTGATGTTACCAGCAGCCAATCAGAGCAAAAGACAATGAAAATCTTGCACGAGTTCTCAAAGGTTAATTGTCAAAAGTCAAATGCTGATAACCTCACTTCTGTCCAAAAGAAACTTCAAATGAAATCGAAACAAAAGTGTATGATGACATTTTGGGACCCCAAATCATTTTGTGATTCGCGCGGGAAAACTGTCATCCCATAAATATAAGGCCGAACAAAGGTGCGCAAGATCAAGAGGTTGTTTTTCTGGGGATCGGTGGGAGCGAAGGACGTTTCAGAAATAAACACGGTGACTCACTGGGAAAAGGCACAGGAAAAATGGGGCGATAAAGAAAAGCTCGCAGCCCAGAATCAGCGTTATTTCGGGCCTGTCCGCGCTTCCTGCAGGTGATGGAAAAGAAAGAAAGATTTGTGGAACAATTGCTCAGCAGCAAGTGGACGGAGAGTGGTGGGATGGAGGAGGATGTGGAGGAAAAGGGGGGGTATATCAGGGGAAAGGAGGGGGGTGATTTAGAATCAATGTGAACATCAAACAAGGTACAAGGTCACTACGAGTATCATCACATGCTCGGACTGTTACTATAAGGTTGTTTACATTAAGCCATGAAATACATTAGGATGTAAAACCCTAAATGTCAACAGATGACGAGCATGGGAGTTGGCCGAGCGTGACCACAACTACAGTCCAGACTCCAGACACACCTCCTTCACCCTTTCACCCTATAAAAAGGCCTGAAGAGGCGAAAGCATGACAGACTTGGCGACTCGGCAACACCACCACCTCTGGATTGATAGTTCAGTCCAAAAGCAACAAGGGATATCTCAATTTTCTTGGTGGTAAGTTTCATGCAGCAGTAAACTTTGAGAAAATACTTCCTGAGAATAACTTGACTCAATTGTTTCTCGATCACAGAGCACTGCGGTATGGAGATAGCTGTTCTGCTGCTACTGACTGTACCTTTGACCAGTGCCTCGCCACTTAGACCCACTCTCAGGTGACTAAAGACGCCTGCACACTTGCCGTGCTTTATCTTTTTAAAAAATTTTTTTTTTTAATTTAACATGTACCTCCTTTGGTCTGAATCACAGCTTAAACAAAGACACCTCCATCGCAGTGGACACGGTCGAGGCATCGGGGTCGGAAAGGTCAGCGGCGACACAGGGGCAGCACGTTCCATTCCTGAAGATTGTCCCCTTTCGCTCAAGAGACCAACATCTGGATATGGATGCAATCAAACACAGGTATTAAATAAATGAGAAGCGTTACTAGTATAACTTTTTTTTTTTTCATCACGTACAGTGCATTTGTTAAGAACAGTTCAGTTGTATTTAAGTTTTTTTTTAATCTAACATTTATCCAGGTATAATGTATTTAAATAATTTTATTATTATAGTCGTTAACTTTACATTATAGTCATGCCCTTTCCCCCTTTTGCCAACAGCTTGACAGTAAGACTACTCCGTCAGAGGCGCGCCCCCGAGCCTGGATGCAAGTTGGGCACTTGCCACGTCCATAACTTGGCCAGTACTTTATACCACATCAGCAAAACGAGTGGAAAAGAAAAATCCAAGAATGCAAATGACCCTCAGGGATACGGCAAATAAGACGGACATTGGAGGGAAGACATACCAAACTATTGTTTTGTTTAAAACATCTGTGTTCTGGTTGACTGGTACTTAAGGATGTATGCTATCTGCAAGAATATTTTAATCATGGTTTAAAAGAAATATTATTTAAATGTCTTTACAGTAATATATTTATGTTCAAATTAAATTCATGAAAAAAAGATGACAGCTTCTGGTGCCTCCTCCCTCTCTCTGCATGTCACCTTGGGCTTATTTTTTTAGCCCCGTACAAGAATTTTCTTGCAGCGTGTATTAGTGGCAATTTTGCTCGAAGACGCTCACCAGGAAGGTGTTAAGAAGTGTTCTATAATAAACTGAGCACCCAAAGTTCCAGGACCAGGTGTGACATTTGTGAGGCAGAGTGTGACCACTCCTATTTGAAGAAGTTTGGAGGAGGAACAGTATTTGCCTCTTCCAACCACACCCTCACCTGTGAGTTTTGCTTGCTTTGCACCTTCCTTCCTCCGCCTGGACTGTCTGAGAAACTGTGATAAAATCGGAAGGGGAAATAGTCAGTGAATAATGATTAGAAAAAACGCGAAGTTGGTTGTTTTTCCTGGCATCTTCCTCTGAATCGCGTGAGTGGGGGAAAAAAGCATGAGAGACACTGGCGACGCGGCAGAAGGCGGACACAAAAACAAATCCGAGAAGGACCAGGTGAGGGGAAAACGTTTTGCAATTGTTGTGAAGGAACTAGAAGTTGTGAAAGTTGCCAGGCACGAAAGTGAGTCACAATAACGCGTCGTCCACGCCTCGCTAGCATCCAGAAAAATTATTTCACTTGCACTATTACGTCTTCCTTATCAAACAGGGCAATTTCGTCGTAAAATATAATCGGGTAAACGCTGGCGTTTGGCCAACAAACATGCTTCAAAGTGACACAATTTTCGCGTATCGTGTAAAGCGGCGGAAGTTGGAAGCCGATAGTGTCGCATGCTAGCTTAACAATAGCGGCTATCGGAATTTACTCGGGAGGAAGGTGTTTTTTGGTCACTTAAACCTGACAACTGCTTTCCGCGCTGTGTGAAGTTTTCCTTTTAAGTTGCCATACATGACATAACGTCCAGTTTTGAATGTACTATAGGTTAATATCAGCGAAATACTTGACGCTGTGTCCGTCGAACATCAAAGTAAGGAGTACAGTACAGTACCCGAGAGTATAATCACAGTGGCCGCGTTCCATCTTGATTTAGTAGGCTAGTTGCTCAGCTGTAGTGTATTGGCAATAGCCTGTTGGACTCTAAATCGAACACGGCCCTTTTTGTACTATTATTTGTTACCTCCTGCGCACTTCTAAACAAATTAACAACATGGCAATTAAAATCTACCCTTTAGTAATTATTATTATTAATAATAATAATGATACACATTATTAAGTTTTGTATTATGGATAATCAATCTATTGTTTTTCTTCACTACTATAATATCAACATGAACTACCCTATAAAGTTATTACCCTATTATATTACTCATATATCCTGTACATACCTGTAGAACTAAACACTTATGTTGACATATTTATTTACTATCACATGCCTTATATGCTGAGATTAATGTATATGCTATTTAAATAGTGCGTATGCACCTCTGGTGAGATACAGTTTTCATTTTGTTGCTTGTGACATGTGTAATGACAATAAAGTAAACCCTAATCTACTATTATGTATCCATCCATCCATCTTTTTTATACTACTTATCCTCAGTAGGGTCATGTTTTGGGAAAACACCAAACCCGTGAAAGCCCAAAATTAACATACAAATTTCAGATTGGATGTCCGAAGCCTGGATTTGAACGCGTAGCCTTCAAACTGTGAGGCGGATTTGTTAATCACCAGTTCATCATGACCCAATTTTTCAATAATTATAATATAAAGATATTTTGTTATTCTTTTAGCTAAAAAGGCTTGCAGTCACACTCTCCTCACATACACACACTGGGGGAAACTGCAGCACCTTGCCATAAGTAACAGTCAAGTGTTTAAACTCTGCATGCCTCACCAATGTAATAGCAGCTATTTTCTATGAACCAAAGCCAACATGCCAAGGTTTGAGATTCCATCAACATCAAGGTCAGTAAGAATAAAAAATTTGGTCCCTATTAAAAATCAGAAATTATTTTGAATGTGTTTTCTAGAGCTGGATCCCCAAAATCTTCAAGAAAAGAATTTGCACCACCTTTGTGGAAGATTCTTTAAGGTACTGTGATTTTCATTCAGTCCCCATTGGTGCCTCGTGCTCTTTTATTTACTTGAATTATTTCCTCCATTTGTCATAGTAATGGCGCCTTGTGCCAGTGTGGGGGGACGAGAGATACCCATGCCTCTGTGGCTCTCGGCGACTATTTCAGCACGGCCATTGTCAATCACTGGGACAGCGCCCAGCACTCCTCTGAGTACCCGACGGACGCCTTCGGAGAGCTGCAGTTTGCAGGCGCCAGCAAGAGGCACAGCTACGTGGGTCATTTTCGAAACATTTTGATCAATGCTATTACTCGATGAGTGTGTTTCGCAAAGCCAGCAGCCAATTTACGACCATGTCTTCCATAAATGCCATAGCAATTAAAAGTTGCCTGTTTTTGAGAAAAGTCATTGTAATGATGATTTTTTCTTTTTTTTTTCGAGGGGAAAAAAACTTCCAGATTTTATTTATTCACTATTTTTGGGTTGGAAATTAGTTTTTAATTTATTTCTGTATACCCTTTGTTCTTGGAATGACTTTTTTCTTGCATATTTACAGTATGTGATGCTACGTGACAATCACATGAGAGGCACTTAACTTGAATTCTTATTTTGTACCTCAACGGGGACTGCAGTTTTTGCGGCTGTCATGGGACACACCGCCATCTATGGTCTACACCCTGATGACGGCCCACTGGGGTCTGCCCGCTCCTAACCTGGTGGTGTCCGTAGTGGGCGGCGAAGGCAGGACCAAGGTGAAGACGTGGGTGCGGGAGGTCCTCAGGCAGGGTCTGGTCAAAGCTTCACAAAGCACAGGTAAAAAAAAATATTTTGCCAAACAGGCAAGCGAGGGTCAAAAGTGTTTTTGCGCATGGAAAAAAACAGAAAAAGCCCTCGCCATTAAAGCCAGGGCCTCCTTGAGAGTGTGAATCTAAATTTGGAACGACAATGGCCTTTTCTTCCTGACTAGTTTGCCAAGTGCAGGTGGCGCATGATGTTCTCTCGCCATGTGAGGTCATTTCTGCCAGCTTTCCTCCTGAAAGGCCTCAGATCAAAGCAAAAATAATGACACCCTTGCACGCGCGTACCATTAAAATAAAAAAATATGAAAATGAGCATATTTGGTCATAAAGTATTCATTCTGTATGTTTCAGGCGCTTGGATTTTGACAGCGGGCTTGCGTGAAGGAGTCGGTCGGTGCGTGGGCGAGGCGGTGAGGGATCACGCCACTGCAGCTTCTTCGGTCTCCCTCAACAAAGTGGTTGCTCTGGGCGTCGCTCCCTGGGGCCTCGTCCACAACCGGCAGCAGCTGGTCAATGAACAGGTTGGCCTCTCATGTCACAGCCAAACCTCGTTTTGTATTTTTTAAGCAAGTCCAAGTGAATAGAACCTCCAGTCATAAAAACCTCCCGAGACAAACTCCCAACTCAATAGCTTTTCGTGTGTCCCAATACTTGTCTCCATGTTATCTGTCTTGCGATCTACAAAACAGACTTTCTTGACCTTTAATCAAAGAACACCTGCCACGGACCTTTCCCTTGATTCTTCTTCTTGCAGGGCAGTTTTCCTGCCAAGTATTATGTCCACAACATAACCCGGGACTCGTGCTGCCTGGATAACAACTACCAGGCTTTCCTGCTGGTGGATGACGGCAGCATGGGACGTAGAGGTGGCGAGACGGGTTTCAGGGCCAAACTGGAGGACTACATCTCCCACCAACGCACGGGCATTTGGGGTAACCGCTTTTGTGTGAAACGCAACCCATTGTGTATGCTGATTTCTTTTTTTTTTTTTTTTTTTTACATTCAATCAGTCAGTTGAAGGTCAAGCGCCTCCATTGTCTGTAGTTTCCCCCATGCTGTTATTATTGCGAGTATTTTTAAATGGACACAACCTGAATTAAAAGAAAGCACGGATCTCGCTCCCTGAACTGAAGGCATGCGTTGATCATTTTGGTATCTACTGGCGGCCATTGCATGCCCTGGCATGCATTTGACGCATTGCTTCTCGACATGTATAGTCAAGATGAGTGCAGGAGCAGAAATGAACAAGATGCCGAAACTGCTTTTGCCTGACAAAAAGAAAATGCATGCATTGATCATAATTTATAAATAGGACTCATAAGAAAGATGAAGAGGGTTCTAAGAGTCCTACAGTGAAGCATGGGGCCTTAGACACATTCAAAAAAAATCTCCAGGGGTCTGCTAGAAAAGAAAAAAAGCCCTCAGGAAAATCCTACTACAACATCAGCAATTTATGTGGGGTTTATCAGAGACATCTAAAAGAGTTACAGGTATGTGTTGACTCCCATTTATCGAGTTTGAATGCGATTTCTTTTATTTTTTTTTTTAATGAACTCGGCGACATCCCCAGTTATCAGAGGGTGTGCACACTTTTGCAAATTAATTATTTCACCATAATTGTTTGTTTTACTTTCCTATAGTGGAAAAATTATTGAAATGCTATATCCTTTTCCACATGATATCACAAAAAACAGGGGTGTGTAGACTTTTTTTTTAGGCCACTGTAGATACATTGAAATCAAATGATCTCCGCAGCAATAGTCTCAGACGTCCACTTGTATGAAAAATAAGCTCAGAATATTCATACTATCCCCTTTTAATTTGTTTGCTATTTATAGGCAGTGGCAGTATCGACATCCCAGTTCTTTGCATGCTGGTCTCAGGGGACGCCAGTCTACTGGAGGTAAAGTTTGTCAAAACTTTGTCAGTCACGTCAGTGAGCAGCACAAAGAACGCCACACCCTCAAGAAATGTGTCCCTATTCCCTTTCGTACCAGAGAGTTGATCTCTCGCTGAAGACCTCCATGCCCTGGTTGGTGCTGGCGGGCTCAGGAGGCACGGCCGACTTCTTGAGTGACCTTGTCAAGAACTTGACGTCAGCGCCGGTCGCCCCGTCTTCCAGCGAGTGCGACGGTGAGGTGGGGCCCAGCGTGGACCTGAAAGACAGAGTGGCAGAACGGGTTCGCAAATACTTTCCTTCAGAAGTGGAGACGGACAAACTTGTTGAGCGTGTAAGTGTAACACCTCTTGTCACACCTCTGTGTATTCTTTTTATTTTTTATGTCATCCAGCAAGCAAGGGGTGGTCAAAATATGGCCCGTGGGCAAAATACTATCCACTTTCTTTAATAAATGGCTATTTAGCAAAATTATGTATTGTCATAAAAAAATACCATCATTGATTATTTGATTAAAACGAACCATTCCACCTCTGCTTAAAAAAATTAATTGTGGTCCTTGCGCGCCAAACTTGAGCTTACAATAGATGATCTCAGGGTTTAGGCTGACCTTTCTTTTAATGCCGCTGGGCTCAAAATTCCATCGAAGCACAGACAGGAAATTTCATAACAGACATGGAACGTTGCCAAGCAATTTGCAGAGGGCAAACACGCTCACAAGATATCCCTCAGTACAATAGTCCTTTAATTTTTATGTGCAACATCATCCAGTGGACACTGTTGCGCTACGGCTGTTGAAACAAACTCTTTGTAAATGGAAAAGATTATATAATTTCACTCCAAAGGGTATTTGTTGTGTGCGGACTTTAACACTGTGTTTGGTCGCCCCTTAAGAGGAAATGTTAACGTCCAGCTGCACTTTTTAGTTACTACGGTATATTACTGTGGTTCCTAATTAATTGATTATTTTTCCCAGCACAACTTTTATGCAGTTTTTGTGGGTAATCAAAATATGTGTGTCTCGTCTCCAGGCTCTGAGCATCTATCAAAACAAAGACTTGATCACCATCTACCACGGCGAGCAGGAGGGCCCCAACGACTTTGACACAGTGCTGCTCAAAGCGCTGGTGGGAGGTAGAGTCGGAATATAAATTCCACGCTAAGAACATTCGGCATTTTTCAGGTGGCAGCATAACCTAAAATACTGTGCGACTTCGCAGCGTCCAAGCAGCGCGTGTCAGTCGACCACAGCCCGTACAATGAGGAGCTGAAGCTCGCGGTCACGTGGAACCGAGTCGACATCGCAAAAAGCGAACTCTTCAACGGGGACATCCAGTGGAGGGTGAGTGGAAAAGACACTTTCATAAAAGAGGGAGATGCCACATCAATGTCAAGTCGAGTCGTTCCAAAGTCCCAAATCCTAAAATCGCCCTCCAATGATCAAATAGTATGAAGACCTGGAGGACTCGATGACCGACGCCCTGGTCAACGACAAGCCTCAGTTTGTGCGTCTCTTCACCGAGAACGGCCTAAACATCCTGGACTACCTGACCTATGGCCGCCTGGAAAGCCTCTACAGATCAGTGGCTGACGGGACACTTCTCTACCAGCTACTCCAGCGCCGCCTGCTGGAGAGACTCGGTACTCCGTCACACCTGCAGGAGGCCCCCAGCAAAGGTGCGGCTGAGAAATTTCACAGTGGACCAGTGAAAGAGCTCAGTCTTTTCGAGGTGATTTTTCTTTTTCAAACTCATTTTTGGAAACTTTTAAATGCGTGTCGATTGTCATTATTTATTTTACTCTTTATTTCCTTTTCTCCGCAGGTGTCACGAGTGCTCGAACTGTTAATGGGAGATGTCTGCCAGCCTTTCTATTATGCCCCCTTGGATTTGGAACTGATCGCGTCGAAGAGGAGGGCAATGAGGGTATTGTTCAACTCCCCATTTCTTCTTATTTTATTTTTTTTCATTTACAACTTGTCTGGGAGATATCCCCCGTGAGGGGTTGACGACATCCTTAAATTTATCACCAACTTGTTTTCTCTCTTGCCAGCGCGCCAGTAAGCTGCTGCGTGGCGACTGTTTATATCGGGAGAAGCGCTGCCTTTTCCCCTGGGCTTCGCTCTTCATCTGGGCCGTCCTCCAGAACCGCAGCGAGATGGCCACTTTCTTCTGGGAGATGGTATCGTTGGAAGATGGACTCGTGTAATTAGCGGAACACTCGTGAAAATGTCACAGTGGTTAATTGAAAGAACTTTTCTGCTTCCTCCCAGGCAGGAGAGTCTGTGCTGAGTGCTCTGAGTGGCTGCAAGATGCTAAGAGAACTTTCCAAATTGGAAGTTGAGACCGAAACCAAACTTTCCATGAAAGAGTTGGCCCAGAAATTTGAGAACCTGGCACATGGTAAAAGCAGGAATCTGATCCAACTGGACTTCAACAAGTTTTTGGGAGCACTACACCCTTTACAGCTAAACTTTGACCTCTTCTAAAAAAGTTTCACTTGAGAGCCGAGTATCTTGTTTGAGTGTGTAGTGTATTTTACAAACCTTGGCAAATGATTTTCTCCATTTCAGATGTCTTCAGTTCTTGTTACCGTAGCAATGAAAGTCGCTCTTTCACCTTGTTGATTCGCAAATCCCCAGTCTGGGGCGGGACCACTTGCCTCCAAATGGGAATGGGTGCGGATGCGCGCCTTTTCTTCAGCCATGATGGAGTTCAGGTGGCTTTTGTTTCCACGGAGCCCACGTTCAAATGAGCAGCTCACTTGGCATGTCGTGAATGGACTTTTTTTCCTCCTCAGTCTCTGTTGTCTCAGATCTGGTGGGGCGACATGAAGAGGAACACAGAGGTGTGGAAACTGCTGCTCACCTTCTTCTGCCCTGTCCTCTGCTACACTAACTTGATCTCATTCAGGTCAGCAACAATTAAAACACTCCTAAAAAAAAGAAAAAATATAAAACAGTCAAAACATTCAAGGAACCCTCACATAACAACACTTGAATCCCCTCCGCTAGCTGAATTCATATTTTATATATTCTTATATATCGGGGTCTCCCTTCCGCTTTGCAGGGCACCAGAGGATCACCAGCAGGAGAAAGACGTGAAGCCCAGTGAAGACGTGTTGGGCCGGGACAACGACAGCCTCTATGGCACCACCATCTTCTCCTTCTCCGACATAAAGCACATGTAAACATATAAAGTGAACCCTTGTTTATCATGGGTGGTGTAAAATGTGAGCTAGGTTCATGAAAAAAAAAATAATAATTTGGAAATGGTGAATCATGATTATCTAGAGCAGGGGTGTGCAACTCTGGTGTTTGAGGGTTGCTATCCCGCATGTTTTAGATGTTTCCCTAATCCAACTCGCCTGATTGAAATGTCATCAGAGCTTAGTGATCATTTGAATCAGGTGAGTTGGAAGAGGGGAAACATCAAAAACATGCAGGGTAGTGACCCTTGAAGAACAGAGTTTGACAATTTATCTCTTTGGGGTGGATTGTTTATTTATTTTTTAATTTTAAATCAAATTCTTTTGATTGCCATCAAACGTACTGTGCGAGTGAAGTTTAGCTAATTCGCCACTAGATGGCGCCCGAGGATTCCCCAACATTTCACAACATCTAACCAGCATCCTGCATCTCACTCATAATTCGAGAAACAAGTCAAAGTACCTCTGGAGATGAGTCTAAAAAAAAAGTCCTCGTTTATCATTTGAACTTTGTATTTTTACATAAATGAAATCATGTTGTGGTCTCACCACTAGTGAAGCAGAGTCCCAAGGAGTATACACGCCCAGGACTGCTACCATCAAAGGTGAGTCACCACTTCCAATACTGTCGATACTGCTTAAAAAATATTTATTCAGGATATACGCCCACGGTGTCAACATATGGTTTTCCTAAGGCCGACCTCTCTCACCAAGACCTCCCGAGCGGCCGTTCATCGTGTCAAGATGGCGTCAGTTCTGGTTCGCGCCAGTCACGTCCTTTTTGGGCAACGTGCTCATGTACTTCCTCTTTCTGCTGCTGTTCGCTTACGTGCTGCTGGTGGATTTCAAACCGCCGCCCCCAGAGGGTCCCGCCATAACCGAGCTGGTGCTCTATTTCTGGGTTTTCACCATTGTGTGCGAGGAAATACGAGAGGTAAATGAGGAATGAGTCATATACATCATGGGTGTCCAAAGTGTGGTCCGCTGGCCATTTACGGTCCCAACTATTCACAGATAATTTACACATTGACTTTTACTGATATCATTTCTCTTTCCAAGACCTTCTTTTTAGGGACGAGGACATTGCGACAGAGAGTCAGAGTGTACATTCAGGATGTGTGGAACAAGTGTGACCTCACTGCCATCATCCTGTTCATCATTGGACTAATTTGCAGGTAATGGATCATCCAAGCGTTTGTACTACAGTGTTTAACTTCCTATAATGGGCCGAGGCACAAAACGAAAGACTTTTTACAATTATTTCACTGCACACCACCGAATGAAAATGTCACAACACTACACGATGTAATGAGATTTAAAAAATGTAATTTAACAAGAGCTCATTAATTCTTTGTAAAGATAGTCATGCTCAGTTTTAATTGACACTGGCAGAAGAACAACACTGCCTTTTTTTGAGACGCGTTTCAAAAACGTAGCAGCAGTACGCTTCAACTCCCTCATAAGTGTCAATCACAAATGAAATTAAATTATTACTTGTCTGCCAAACGGAGCATTAAGCAGGCTTGGGGCGCTCCACATCAAGATTCGGAACACCGTAATCCCACATTTTTTGCGGTTAATGGGGAAAAGTGAAAAAAATGCCAAATAAATGTTGATGTTTTATTTATTTATTTATTATGTAGTTATTGATTTTTATTTTTTCTTCCCTTTTTTTTGTTTTTTTCGGACGAATATTTTGCGAAAACCCGCGACAATAATCACAACACTTATACTCATCGACATTTGATTATAGTTTGCCATTATGACCTCTTAAATAGGCTTTAAAAGTCTTTTTTTTTTTTTAAATAGTTACCATGGTTAGTGATTCGTTCCTACTGAACTAATCTTTTGACCCTGTCGGTCTTTATCATGTCGCAGCCTCGCAATGTTGACTTGGCTCACTTCCATCTTCATATTAGTCGGCACCTTTTTTTGTCACCCTCACTAGTGGGAGTGGTTTTTAATTAACGAAGAACAAGCGAGAAAATATGTACAACACTTAAGACAACAGGTAACATTCTGTTACCAACGCTAGTGACGTTAGAATAGCAAAGTTGACCTGCTAAGAACAAGCACGCGTCTGTACAAACAATGGCTTTCCAGATGAGAGGATAATGTGGCACCGACTTGTCCGCGTGTTTTACATGAGAAAAAAAAAAAAATCTAAAATCCCATCATCGAAAAGAAATGTTCTTGACAGAGTGAATATGCACTACACGTAAAATGATCATATGAATTAAATCACTAAATAAATAATAAAGGTGGATAATTTTCTGCTCATCACGGCTGTAGAGAAACATGAAAAATAAATAAATTGCCGCGTAGTTTTTAATACCGCCTGCTTATGTTTCAGGATGTTCCGATGGTCCTACGAATTTGGCCGAGATGTTATGTGTGTGGACTACATGGTCTTCACGCTCCGCCTCATTCACATCTTTGCCATTCACAAGCAGCTGGGCCCCAAAATCATCATCGTGGGAAAGATGGTAAGAAAAAAAGTGACCAAACAACATCAAGAAAGTCATAAATGAATTTTCATTTTTTTTTTTTTTTTTTTTTAAATATTCTTGTTCAGATGAAGGATGTCTTCTTCTTCCTCTTCTTCCTGGGGGTGTGGCTAATGGCCTACGGTGTGGCCAACCAGGCTTTGCTGTATTCCTACGACCCTCGACTTGATCGCATCTTCCGCCGGGTTTTCTACCGGCCGTATTTGCACATATTCGGACAGATTCCCGTCGAAGAAATGGATGGTAGGGGTGTGTGGGTGTGTGTGTGTGTGCATATCTAATCTCATAACATTTTTGTCTTTTGTGCCTGAAAGGAATTCGAGCATTTAGATCCTCGTACCCGATGAATTTCTCTGACATTTTTTTTTTTTCCTCATCTGCATTATTCCCAGTGGGGAAGGACTGGGACATGGCATGCACCAGCAACGTAACGCTAATTGACGGCGGTGCGGAGCCGTGTCGAATTACGTACAGTAACTGGCTGGTGGTAATCCTGCTGGTTGTTTATCTGCTGGTCACCAACATCCTGCTCATCAATCTTCTCATTGCCATGTTCAGGTAAACATGTTTGATCTCTCGTGAATCAGGGGTTCTTAAATTTCAAGGGACCCATAAGAGAGGATTATGAGGGCGTCATTTAATAAAAAAAAAAATAAAAAAATCCTATACTAAAATGATTATTTCTGTTCACCACCACCGCCGTGGTTTGCAGTTACACCTTCTCGGAGGTGCAGGCCAACAGTGACATTTACTGGAAATTCCAGCGGTACAACCTCATCGTCCAGTACCACTCGCGCCCCTCGCTGGCGCCGCCCTTCATCATCCTCTCTCACATCAACCTCTTCATCAAGAGGAACATCCGCAAGGTCTCCTCCGTCAAGATCCACCACTTCGGTCAGTGTTTTCCCGCAGCGATTGAGTCCTTGCAAAGTTAGCAAAGGCGTCAATGGCTCTTTGTGATTTTTATTTTTTTTTTGTCTCATCAGTGTTGCAGCTCAAAGGCAAGACGGCAAACAGACTTATGACGTGGGAAACCATTCAGAAGGAGGACTTCCTAACCGCTCAGAACAAAATCCAGAGGAGCAGCGACTCGGAGAGGCTCAAGCGCATGTCCGCCAAGTGAGGACTGGCTTTTTATTTTTTTACGACTGAAACAATCTCTAGGAAACCTGGTTAACGGCATTCATTTTCATTTGCTTTTCTTTTCTTAAGACAATAAGGTTGCGAGCTGAGCATTGTGACGTGTCTTTTATCAGCTGATATTTCCCAACGCACCTTAGTGTCTTCAGAAAATTGTCTGGACATAAAACTGAATTTTTATGATAACGGTGGCCCCTGAAAATATGAACACTTTGGACGCAACATTTTCACTTTGGGGTGAACTCGCTTTTGTTGTCAGCATTTTAGACATTAAATCAACGCAAGATTAATTGAATTAAATCTTGTTAGTGCACCTAATATTGTCCTTTTTTTTAATGGTTAAGCTTGAGTACAATGGCTTTTCTTTTTTTTTTTTTTTTGGTAGAGTGGACGGTGTGATGAAACATCTGACAGAAAGCAGAGACTTTGACCACCGGCTCAGGACTTTGGAGAGTGAGGTAAAACTGCAATTGTGAATTGATTTTCTGGATATTATCACTCATGCACACAATCGTAAGAAGTTTGTATCTTAACGGCTTTCATCCGTTCATTTTCCTCCTTCAATTACAAATGGCATTTTTTTTTTTTTTCGGATTTGTTCAACATTATTGAAATCTGCCCACGTTTTTGTGCTGAAGAGTTCTCTTTCTGAATGTTACTATCACACAGATGGAATATTGCTCCAGCGCTCTAAGTTGGATTGTGGATACTTTGGCCCAAGGCAGCTCATTTAAACCTCCTCGGCCTCCCCCAAACTTCAGAGGTAATTCCGAACATTTTACGACTCATATTACCTCTCTTTCTTACCACTATTTATTATTATTATTATTTTTTTTTTTTTTACACAGATTCGTTCACATCATGTTCTTGATGCAACTTTTGTGACGCCTTGCGTGAGGGGGCGGGGTCACAACAAGCTAGTTCTACCTTGGTTGCCATGCCAACTGCCTGCCAGACCATATTATGACTTGCCTCAGTCAGCAACCATCACTACATTGTTACAGTATTGCATATTCTTGTAAATGTTTTTTTTTTAAAGTGCAATTTTTTATTATTCAAATGCCAAATTCTATTTATGCATATATTTAACCAAATATGGTGTGACACGGGTGGGGATTAAAATATTTTTTTGCATGTTAATTCACATTCAATGCTGAATATGTTTTATTTGTTGTCACTTTATATTGTTGTGAGAGTAAAACTACTTGAAGAAAGGATTCTTTATTTTAATCATTTGAATTGCCGTTGTTTTTTTTTTTTTTTTTAATGAAATATATAGAAATTGACAGACGTCTCTAAATATGTGGCACCCATACTTTATTTGTGATTAAAAAAAAAAAAAAGCACATTTGAATTTTGGTCTGGACAAGTGTGCCTAATGTTTTGGTCAGTAAATCTCAGATGTTGTGTGAGATGAGACCTCGCTGAGCTTGAAGGTGCTTCCCAGGCCGGTTTGTCACAGCTCGACTAAAGGTCGTAACATTGAGGGGGGGCGTCCTCTGTGAAAAGTCTTTACTGTAAATAGCGAGGAGGAGGTGGTAGCAGAGGAAGAATCAGATGAAGAGATTGAAAGGAAGAAGGAACTTTAGAAGAGGAGAAGGGAGGAGATGAGGCTGCGAATGAGGACGTGGAGCCCGAGGAGCAGCGACCCACCGATGAGGAGGAAGAAGACGAGACCGAGGAAGAAGACGGCGAAGACGGCTTGACTGGAGAGGAAGAGGTCCAAGAGGAAGCTGGTGAGAATCGAGAAAGAGAAGAGGGAGAAACTGAAAATGAGGAGGCAGGAATTGTAGAAGAGACGCAGGAGGAGGATCCCACTGATGATGACGATGAGGCAGCAGCTGAAGATGCTGAGGAGGCCGTAAAAGATCAAGGTGAACACACAATTATTTATGTTTTTTTTTTTTTTTAACTAGGCTGTATCTTGTGTTTTGTCCATCTGTGGGAATGATGACATCATCATTGGGTCACGACCTTAACAGTATCAGACGACGAAGAAGACTCAGCCCAAGAACAAAGTGAGAAAGAGGCGGTCACCGGCACTCAACAATTCCACTCGGGCTCTTTGTGCAACATTTGCTCCTTCTGCGAGGTATAAAACTGCAGCGCTCATATTCAGATATTTTTTTTTTTTAAAAAGTTCACATTGGTGTTAATAACAAATTGCATTCATTTTGTGTAGCGCTGTTCTTGTGGGTGTGACAACTGTCCCTGTGAGGAGGGAGATGAGTCGGACCATTGTGAGATCTGCCGAGTAAGCGTCCTCTCTTTTTGAGTCATAGGCTATAAAAAGTCTACACACCCCTCAATTCAAATGTCACATCTTCCAGGAATGCTCTTTTTGTTACCTTTGTCCCATCCTGTGTGACACCATTTGCAAACCAGGTACAGGATTCCTTCTTAAATACACATCGTTCAAGGCCGCATTCCAACACCTTTATGACATTTCGGACATTCCGTTTTTATCATAATAAAAACACATTTTGTTTCTTTTCAGGTGGTCTCGTGGATGAGCTTACCGCTTCCGTCTTTCGGTGAGATTCCTCTCTAAACGCTTTTTAAGCAAAAAACAAACGGTTCAGTTTATAGAATCTGAATCCCAGCTGAGGTTTGACGCTTCCTCTTGTGCCTTTACAGGATTGTGGCCTCTTTGCTTTAAACACACTTGATTGATTGCTGACTGAGACATGTCACTCCACCCTGCGTTGAGATCAGGAAGACTTTGCAAAAATGGGGAGCTGTCCAACTGCACACACCTCACTCAAGTGGATGAAATGTTTGCACAAGACTTCGACAGCGATGGTGACAGATGACACAAACATATTTAAAAGCTAAAATCGTATTCATGTATGTGGTCAGGTTTTTTTTTTAATTTTTTTTTTTTTTGGGGAGCTATCATCATTTAACATACATGCTCCTGGAAGTGCAAATTGCTTTGCCATGGTGTTATTTGCTCCATATTAAATATGAAGAGAGAATATATCTAAAAAAAAAATGGACCTTTGACGCCTTTACCCGTCAATGGCAGTGAATGAGTTAATAGCTCCTGAAAGATTTGACTCATGTGACAGAGCAAAATGTTAGTTGTATATGTTAGTTGAAGTTGAGCTGTCGTGCAAAAGAAATTATTATAAATTAATTCTGATATTAATATTAGGGCCACATAAAAATATCCTGTCATAAAAAGTACAAGAAAATAAACTTTTCTCAAATTTTCAGATGGAGCAATGCTGATATTGCGAATATTTATAAATATTTCCTGAATAGATGCTTTTAAATTTGTCTGATTCGTAACTTTATGAAATGATGACTTTATTTTACTTGAAAAAAAAAACAAACATTTTCATGACAAATTTATAATTTCACTTTATTGCTGTAATATGAAAAAAAAACTTTCTAAAACTCCTTTGTAAGCACCTGCTGAATCTCCACCTGTTTTATTTTTAACAGTAAAGAAAATAGAAAAAAAAGGAAATCGTTTGCATTTAAAATGTAAACATGCTTTCCTTTGCACACAACAACGATCCGCTTTTCGTGCGCCTCGCAAGATTCCAACTTCTGATGACGGGCATGAAGTAGTTTCTGCTGCAAAAAGTGCTTAATGACGGGACTTTTTGAGTTGAAAATATGTTGTGCTGGCTGAGACGTTTTTATGAACCGGTTTTGATGTTCGCGTGTCTAGAGCTTCACTTAATTCTTGACGTAAGAGGAATGTGTCACACAATAGAAATTAGTAACCTGCCCAATCACAACGCCCTCAATTTGTGACCTCATGAGGTATTTGAGGTCCAGGTGGTTCAAAAAATTTTTTTTTTAATTTTTTTTAGCGAGTCTGTAGCTCTCGCGACCAATCGGCTGCTTGGATCTTTAAACTCATCCAAACACGCCTGGTAAAAACTCCTTCTTTCCTCTTTCCTGGCGTGATGATGAGCAGATTTCTCAATTTAATGCATTAAGCGCTGAGGACTTTGTGGAGATCTTGAGTTGAAAATGAGGTAAGCCAAATAAGGACAGGTTGGAACCGGTTTGCCCTTGGCAGCGTACAAAAGGACACTGGCACCAAGTTTTGAGTTAATCCGCACCATGAACAAGATGTCATTAAAAGGAAGGTGGAGCACATAAAAGATTATCCTCCTGTCCAATTGACAACAACCTCTATTTGTATGCGTGTTGTGATCCTTGTTATATTTTATTTTTTTTATTTTGTTTTTTTTTTGCTCCATTGGCAATTCTTCCAGCATGTCTGTAAACATCAGCACCCGATTGCGGTCTTCTTCATCAGATTTAATCAAAACATTTTAATTGAACTCATTTCACATTAGTTTTGGGATTCGTTCAAATAAGTCTGAACGTTTCCAAGTGGGAGGGGAAGTACACTATGTGTTCCATGAAACATTGAGAACATTTTAATGAACAAGGAACTGTGACGTCTTGATTCATTGACTTCCAAGTTCCAAAATAAATGCGACAGTTTTTATTTATGAGACGTCTGCCCCAATTGGTTCTCTCTGGATGAATGTGACATTCGTGAAAAAAATATCATTGGGCTTTTGTTGTCTTGTTTTCTCGGAACGCGTCGCTTTTTCTCAAATAGCGCCGGTTTAAGTTGTGGAGTTGTAGTCCCGAGAGTATCATTTTGCTTCTCGGGTGTCAGTTTACGAAAGAACTTAAAAAAGTAGTCTTGTGTTCAAACACGGTCGAGTGCGCCGGAAGACTCGGCTTTAGCGGGATTTCACTGTTGTTTATGTGGCCCATTGTGGCCGCTCGCCTCAAAAGATACCACTTGCTTTATTGTGGTGTCAGAATTCTTTGTTGTCATTCTTGTAGACCACCAAAGCGGAACCGGTCAAGTGAGTTGTTAATGCTTATCATTGGGTAAACATGCATGGCCTTTTTGTGCAACTATGGAACTTCAGGGTGAATTGCGAAAAGTGGCATTAAAAGGATGAGGGGAATGGTAATGAAATAAAAAAAATAAATCAAAACTCCAATGATGTCTTTTTCTACCTATAATATGCACTTTCTCGACAATAAGCAGCTTCTTTTTTCCTCGATTTTGAACCACGGTGTGGCTTTTCTGCAGATTTTCATTTCACCAGTAGGGGCGCTATATAGTTCAGAAAATACGCAAAATAAATCTCGATTTTTTTTTTTTTCTCTCTCTTGGGTCTGTTCTGTTTTAATTAGCAAAGTTTTTGCCGTGTTAAAAGGCACTGTTTCAACAATCTGTTTATGGACCTTGATGTGCATTTACAGAACAAAATCGTTCTGTACATGCAGTGAACAACATTTTTTTTTTCAACACAGAAAACTGCGGCTTATAGCCAGGGCATGCATATTATTTTTTTTTATATTTTTAAAAAAAATTATTTTTACAAAAAAATAGTTGCTACGGCTTATATACAGTTGGGCCTTATTCCTGAAAATACGGTCCTCATAATGCACCGAAAATTCTCTTGTGTGCTCTCTGACAAAGTGTTAAAGTCTTTCACTCTGCGTGTTACAAATTTCAGGTATAATTTTTTTTCTTTCTTCCTTTTTTTTAATTTTTTTTTTACTGTAAATAAACCCATCGCAACGAGAAGGTGAGAATGGAAAGGGAGAAGGGCAGCGAAGAGCGAAAGAGTGGCTGGGCGTTCTCTTCCAACCTAATTAGGCTTCATTAAAACTAGCTTTTTTATTTTCTGTACATTCTGTTTCATTATATTATATTATAAATATAATATAATGATAATTTTATACATTATATTTGAATTAATTAATCAGTTGCATTCATTTAAGTGTGGAAATGAGGCTTGGTCTTTATAGTGCTATTTAAAAAAACAAACAAATATGTGTGTGAGTGCAGGATCAATTAATATTAAGGACGTCGCGTTCCATTGTATGCATAAAAAACACTCTCCAAATAGATTTTGCTTGAAATGAGCATTGTTATCATATCAGATGTTAGAATTTTGGCTACTCAGTGTCATTTCAATTTGGGTGACTGACTAACATAAAAAAAAAACACTTTATTGTGATAACACAGCTCTGACTGAAAGAAACAAAATAATTCAAATCCGTGGTCGGGTTTCATGTCTCCCCGATGCAGGTTAAATGTTGTCATTGTACACAGCTAGGGGGGGGGGGGGCCCTCCTCTCCCCTCCCTCAAGCATCCGTCCCACTCTTCATCACCACCTGTATTGAGACACATTTGCCATTTGGATGTGTTTTAGTGTTCATGAATATACTCAGATAAGGTGAATATATATATATATATATATATATTTTTTTTCTTAACAAAGTAGGGACTGGAGGCCCGATTTCTAAGGTAGGATGCTCCTCTCTCAAAGCTTCCACGTTTGATTTGTTTGCAACTATATCAATCGGCGTAAGACGTCTGATGCAGATTGAGTGTTTCGTGGCGTTTTACTGGCAGATTGTGTGAAATTAGATGACGAGTCGCTGCTCAGACCGCGGAGGAAGAAAAAATGAGTTACCGAAGGTGTCATTATTTATGTTGCGACCAAGAGTTAGGCATGGTGATAATAAATATACGTAACTTGAATGTCATTTATCGTTCTCTCTCTCCCTTTCTCTGTAAAGATGCTTTTCTCCTTTATTGTGCTGTGCCTGAGTGTGATGATAAAAAATGGTGAGTGAAATCAGTCAACATTTTTTTTTTTGCTAGGGGTTGGGGTTGTCATTTCAATTATCCGGAGGTCAAATAAAAATATGATGCGAGAACTGAACGCATGTTGTCTTTATCATTAGGTACGATCTTGAGGGATTTTTTTATAACGGTTCCGATGTTTGCAATTGTCGGGTTAGGCGGTAGATGTGGAATTTGATTAGATTCAAGTTTCTTGATGTTACAGTACAAGGCAAAAAAATAAAGAACGAACAAACAATATTGGTAATACCTATAGACAGAATATGAGAACTCGCTCGTGTTTTGTTTTGACCAAATATCGTTCCAAAATTTTGAACACGTTTTCTTGAACATGGCATACTTTTAAATTGAATTTCCGTTTGGCTAAAAAAAAAGTTGTAACCTGTATCTCCACACAACTGACACATTAGCTCTTCCTAATCACAAGCTTTCTGCTATGCCTGTCAAAGTATCGATGCCATAGTATCGGTATCATTTTCAAAAGTACGCACTTGGCAATGCAAATAAAACCAAGATGAAGGCTGAAGAAGCCACATTTATGCTCATTTGTATTTTCCATCTTTTTTTTTTGTCAGCTGCTCCCAGCGCAGATACATGGTGCTACACAGGCTGTGGTGAGTAAGTGCTCATTTGTGACTGAGTGTTTAAAAAAGTAAAGCTTGATGGTTTGGAATGCCCCCCCCCCTCCTTAAACAGAACACACGCCCAACCAGTGGCAAGAGCTGGACGGCTCTTTCTGCGGGGGTCGAAGGCAATCCCCCGTCAACATACTGAGCAGCCACGTTGAGAGCGATGAAAAACTGGTCCGCTTCTCGTTTGTCAACTTCTCGTCTGAGAATTCCCTCAAGGCCATCATAAACACAGGACATACAGGTACAAAAAAAGGTCAAATGTCGGCCACCGTTTAAACTAACATATAGTTGATTACAGACAATGAATGTCGTTATTAATTCTTTGAGGTTCTATTACAGCTCATATTTTCGACAATTCCCATGAAGTCCTTGAAGCGACATAAAAACAAAAGCGACTAGCCTACAATGATCTTCTCTGTCTCACCTCTGCTTCTCTTGCCAAGCCAAATTCTTACTGAAGGACAACGAGGTTGAACTGAGCGGAGGAGGCCTCAACGGCACGTATTCCACCATCCAACTCCATTTCCACTGGGGCGACACAGAGCACCATCCCGGGTCAGAGCACACCGTCGACGGGCACAGATACCCAATGGAGGTACACTGTGTGTGTGTGTGTGTGTGGAGCAGTATTTTTATCGAGTTGACTAGCTTGTTTTAATAAAAAAAAAAATAAAAAAAAGAGAAAATACACTTCCGTGAAGTTAAAAGGCGTCCTCCTTTGCAGATGCACATTGTGAGTCTGAAGAAAGGCCTGTCGGTGGCGCAAGCCCTTGAAGATTCCGCCGGCATCGCCGTTCTTGGTTTCTTTATCAACGTATGTGCAGTTGAACAGCAAAGTTGTGTTTCTGGCTCACTAAACTTTCTGATGATTGTCCCTCCTAGGCAACTGAAGAAGAAAATTTGTCTGGTCCGTGGAGTGCCTTGACTTCTTACCTTCTGAAAAACACAGGTACAGCTTGAACAACTTGCTCGTCCGTCCTTGAATTTATTCCCAGCTGCTCATCTCTGCTATTATGATTTAATTCAAATTCAGCTATAAATAATTCCAGAATAGCGCAATGAATAAGAAAAATATGGCATTAAATAAGATAATGGATGAGAACTTGGACACACATCAAGCATAGAATATATAAAAAAATACAGAATATTCTTATTCTTCTTATTATTATTATTAATAATAATAATAATAATAGGGCGGCAGAGCGGCACGGTGGCCTCACAGTGAGAGACAGCATCGGGCGTGGGTTCGATCCCGGCTCCGGCCATCCTGTGTGGAGTTTGCATGTTCTCCCCGTGCCTGCGTGGGTTTCCTCCGGGTACTCCGGTTTCCTCCCACATTCCAAAAACATGCATGGCAGGCCGATTGAACACTCTAAATTGCCCCTAGGTATGAGTGTGAGCGCGGGTGGTTGTTCGTCTCTGTGTGCCCTGCAATTGGCTGGCAACCAGTTCAGGGTGTCCCCCGCCTACTGCCCGAAGATAGCTGGGATAGGGTCCAGCACCCCCCCCGACCCTAGAGAGGAGAAGCGGGACAGAAGATGGATGCATGCATAATAATAATAATAATAATAATAATAATAATACATTTAATATAATAAATTTGATAATTTACAAAAATTAAAAATAAAACATTTTTGCCTCTGTCACGTGGAAGCCCTGTCCAAATATGGTCATATATTCTTTTTGGGGTAAGTCCCCATGTCATCTGTTATTTTCTTTTATGCATTATTAATCAATTTCAAATGTTGCAAGTTGCTTCAGAACAAACCTATTAACTAACTCTCTTGGAAACTCCAATTATCTGACATTGTGTATTTATGTATTTTGCCTTTGGCCACAGGCTCTGAAGTCAATGTGACACACGCCATCTCCATCGATGACCTCATTGGGGATGTGAACCTCACCAAATACTACCGCTACATGGGCTCGCTGACTACACCTTCTTGTAATGAAGTGGTAGCCTGGACGGTGTTTCAGGAGCCCATCAGCGTGAATAAAATTCTGGTGAGTCACGAAGACTGAAAAGTTCAAGTTGTAGCCTCACTTCACTCATCTTTTGTTCGAGTATCTAAAACAGGGGTGGGCAATTAATTTTTTTTTAAATTTGGCGGGCCGGATTAACGTTTAACGGTCCGCATGTGGCCCTGGGGCCGTAGTTTGCCCACACCTGTATTAACTGGTTCCAATAATATTTTTTTGTCTAGTCAGATTTCAGCCTTAGTGTTGCCATGTCAATTTATGTAAAAAAACAAAATGAAATGCTCTGACACACAAAAAAAATGCCAGCTAAAAAGAAATATATTGTCAAACAAACTATTTTGTTTTTTCATATCGGTTGCACTTAAGTTGCTGCAGTTTAATGGCATTTTCTTTGCTTACTGATGCTGATCACTACACGTCATTCGCAGCACGTACAACCACTCGTTTTATTTGCTGTCAGAAACGCACCATTGTAAAGCTTAATTCACTACTAGCCCAGTAAAAAAAAAAAGGATTTTGACGTATTTAGCCGTCAATGGTATTGAATGAGTTTTAAACAAACAAAAAAAAAAAAATCCTTGCCCGTGAAGCCATTGTGCTCAGAATTCTCCAAATATTTTCTACCCGTCTTGATTTGATCCTCACATTGTAAAAGTACGGCACAGCTGCCAAGTTCACGTCACCCTCGACAATTTCTCATAAGTATCTCGACGGATTGACTCCCCTCTGAAGGCTCAGAACTAAAAGATCCCATCGTTTGTTGAACGCGTTGCCAAATGCCATTCATCTCCTCGTCATCTGATGGTGACGGCTCCCTTGGCGTTCACAATGCTGTCCTCGCACGCTTATGGGGGCTCGACTGGGCGGAGCCCGGTGACCTCGACCGGTTTGACGACTTCTGTGGCACTTTGAAAACATGTCTGTATTCTGTAAACAACTCAAGTCATAGACAAACAGACGATTTACACATCAAGGCGCTGACATTTGTCTTGAATTCTTTGTTGCAATATTGGTTTGCATAGATTCAATTAAGCTTGAAGGCCGGCACGGCGGCGGATTTAGCGCATCCGCTTCACAGTTCAGAGATTACATTTTTTGGATTAAATGAAATCGTCAATTAATCAGAGCGTTATTCTGTCCCAGCCAGACACATAACCGAAAGAAAAACGCCACAAAAGTCAAATCGTAACAGTGTGTGTGAGTGACAGCTGTTATGCAACGACATCATCAACAATTACCACTCGTTTAATTACACCCTACTTCCTCCTTATCTGCTTTCAGCTTCATCAGTTTCCCTTCAAGACGGGCCTTTCCAACGTCTATCGCCCCATACAAGACCTCCATGGACGCCAAGTGTTTTCTTCTCCGGGTGTTCTTCTACCGCCCAGTGAGTTGGCGCATGTGGATATAAAAAAGACATTTTAAAGCAGTAATATTTTAGAATTAATTAATTTTTATAATATTGTATAATTAGAGTGCCTCGTTGTTAACCACGGAGAGAGAGAGAGTTAAAAATAAATAAATAAATAATTTATTCATGTCTAGCGCAACAGCAGGTGGGATGGACATTGTTTTTTTGCACTGGTTTGGCCACGTTAGAGCGCCTCGTTGTTATGTTGAGGAAAAGCGACCTGCTTGTCAATTTGTGGTTTCTTTCTTTCTTTCTTTTTTTTTAACCATTTCAACTTGGCAGGGTTGTTACCGAAACATTTTTCTGCGGTTTGTCAAATTTGGATTTAGATTTAGATTTAGATATTTTCACCAACAGGGACTTTTAACTTTTTTATTTTCCGATACTTTATTGAGACCAAACTTCCATTTTCAATTCATGCAAATTTATCCATTATTTGCTGAATAATTTAAACAATTTTAAATATTTGAATTTGTTGCATTGCTTTCTCCCACCTTAGGTCATATTTGGTGCTATGATGACGATTGTGGTAAGTCGTTATCCAAGCTAAATCTTAGAATAGCGACGTACGTGGAAAATAAAATTCGCCAAACTGCGGAACGCTTATCATCCTCGAATCTTCTTCGTAGACTTCAATCCTACCAAGTGGCACCTTCTGCCCAATTCCCACTGCGACGGCGAGCGCCAGTCACCGGTCAACATCGAGCTGAAGAAAGCCGTGAAGGACGAGCGCCTTGACGGCTTCTCGTTCACAAAGTTTGACGACAAACATGTCATCAAGTACATTACAAATACCGGACACACAGGTTTGGAAATGCCTACTGACTTGAAAGTTAACGGAGTATGAAAAACTTATTAGCGACAGTGCGGGAATAGCATTTTTGTTTTATTGTTATTTTAATGGGAAATTGAGGATTTTGCCCCTCACATTTGACGATCAAATAATTAAAAAGTGACATCTCTAATCAATTGTGTGTGTGTGGTGTCCCTTTTCAGTGAAGTTTGTACTCAAGGACGGGGCTGTGGAGGTTTCCGGGGGTGGCCTGGGTCACGTCTACTCCACTCTCCAGTTCCACTTCCACTGGGGTTCCTTATCCCAAAACTCCAAAGGCTCCGAGCACACGGTGGATTCCAAAAGATTCCCGATGGAGGTGCTCGGAAATCTCATCATAAACTGTTATTTATTGTTTTCTGAGATTTTATTTTTGTATTTTTGAGGTACACATAGTGAACAAGAGGAAGGATTTAACTCTGGAGGAGGCGGTGAACACCACAACTGGCCTGGCAGTTTTGGGATTCTTTATTGAGGTAATGTGAGTGCCATTATTGGGGGAAATAATGATATACAAGCGATTAGCTATTATTGATTTAAAATGTCCCGAAAAACTACATTTTGGAATCACACTCGGTATCTTAAACGCACATTATTTGACAAATTGTTTATGGCATGACTTGTCTAAATGGTTCATTCCTTGCACGCGCAAATTTTTTTACCCTCGTGGGGAGAAGCAGGTTGGATTTTGTAATTCCGAACCAGACAAACTGCATTTTTCAGATTGTTTGTCGTTGTTTTGTTTTCATTGAAATATTTTTTTAGATATAATTGTATTTTTTTTTTTTTTTAGCTTTGAAGTTCAAAAGGAGGAGCTCAACTTCCTCATCTAAATTCCTTATCTGAATATTTTCCAAATGGCCCGAAACATTTTTTAAAAAAAGGAATGGCTTATTAAGCAACAAAAAAAATTTTAAACGGCAGAGCTATGTTGAGACAAATTGCGTTCCATGATACCAGACAATTTACGAGTTATTAAATTTATTCATATATATATATATATATATATATATATTATTTTTTTAATTTTATTTTTATTTTTTTATTTTATTGAGTACACTTTGCTTTCATGTGCTGGTGCTTATAACGTTACAATATAGCAACAGATATTTGAACACAAAAGGTGTAGCTACACAAACTAAAATGAATTAATCGTGATATTGGTTGTTTCGGTTTAATTAACATTCTGATCATTTATGTTCCTATGTTATGTGTTTTCTATAGTGCTATTTTTCTTCTTTGCATTTCAAAAGTTTTGTGACTTAAATGGTGCAATTTCTTTATAGGCTGCAACTAAGAAAAGTGGCGGCGCTGCTGGGCAACATGAAGACGTGAGTGCAGAAAAAAAATGTTGCCTAATAGGAAAGGTTCAAATAATGTGATGTCTTGGATTAAAAAAAAACTAGCCAATAAATAACAATTTTCAATATAGTCACATGACTCCTCTGATGACTCCACTGATGACTCCTCTGGTGATTCAATGACTGGCACCTGGAAAGCACTGAGCAGCTATCTGGCAGAGATAAAAAACATTGGTGTGTGCAAGTATATCTTTGTATGATTTTGCATGTGCAGACCCGGATTAAAAACACCCCCTTTACAATTTAGTTCTCCAATACTCTGGGGCATATTTGGCATATTTGGCAATTTTTTAATTTTTTTTTAATTTAATTTTATTTAATTTTTTTTTATTTTATTTTATGGCAATCTTTCTTATTTTTTTAATTTTTTTTTTTATTTTATTTTATTTTATTTTATTTTGTTTTATTTTATTTTATTTTATTTTATTTTATTTTATTTTATTTTATTTTTTCTGTTCTAATATTCCCTATCTAAAAAAATGTAAAAGTATTTTAATAAAACAAAAAAATTTTATTTTTTATTTTTTATTTTTTTGGAATACAGGCTCACAGGTGGAGGTCACGGAGGAGCTGTCTCTTGCTGAGCTTCTCGGCGATGTGGACCTCACCTCTTACTACCGCTACAATGGCTCATTAACCACGCCCTCGTGCAACGAAGCGGTGATTTGGACCGTCTTTAAAGATTCAATCAAGGTGGACCACAACCTGGTAGGCGCCTCATGAAGGGTGTGAATGTGGGCGTGTGAGGAACAAGTAGCGCAATTATCAGATTAAAATAAAATGATAGGGCTTTTAACATGCCTTACAGAACGTGTATTTATATCGACCGTCACATGTAAAATATTTCTTGATCCGCAATCATGAAAGTGAAAAGATTAAGACTTGTAATTCATTAATTCATTTTAGTTAGATTTTAGGTTGTTGGATTATTTCAGGAGTGGGCAAACTTTTTGATTGGTGGGCCACAGTGGGTTCAAAACTTTGACACAGGGGCCGGACCAGTGGCAGATGGAGTGTTTTGGTAACCTCACCTCATCAGACGGAAAAAGAAATTTGTGTTTGACACACCCGAGTATTTAGAAAATAAAACATTAACAAGGTTTCTTCATTTAATTTTTTTCTCAAATTTGGCGGGCCGGATTAAAACGTTTAATGGACCACTTGTGGCCCCCGGGCCATAGTTTGCCCACACCTGGATTATATGATCGATAAATCTAAATTTTAAATGATGTCCAGTACAGCAAATATGGACTCAAATCACCTCCTGTGATGCTCGTTAGCACATATCAGCTCGATACTGATCAACTGCGTGTGTGACTGAGGTGAGTCGAAGACATTCTGTTGCGCGCTCGGCTGATCAGTATCTGAACGACATGTTACAGGACATAAGTCAAAAGATCTCATTTTGTTGATTACATAAAAGTGTCCATGGAGTTGCTTGCACGTGACAAACTTTTGTAAAAAAAAAAAAAAAAAAAAAAAAAAAGGCAAATGTTCTGTTCTGTCTGTAAATATTGATAGAAATAGAAACCCCAAAAAATGGAAACTTGAGTTTTTTTTAAGAAAAATAGACCAGAGGTGTGTTGACAGACTCTCACGCTTTGTCGTCCTCCAGCTGATGATGTTCCCGAACCGGACCGGCTTGGGCGACGTCTTCCGGCCCACGCAGAATCTTCATGGCCGGAAAATCTACACCACGGCTGCGGGCATTGCTCTTAAACCCGCTGTTTTCTTTGTGTTTCTGGTTCAGTTCTGTCGCCTTCTCCTGTGATTGCTATTTCTGGTGTATTTCATCTTTAAATCTTGTTGTCAGGATATAGTGTCAATTTTGTTGACTGTTTGAGCACTTTATCAGTCAAACATTTCAAGACCTCCTACCTGTAATTGTTATTGGTACTTATCCATGTGTGTGTGTGTGTGTGTGTGTGAAATAAAGTACATGTAACGGCAGGACATAGCCATGTTTAATTTTTAGTGGTTTTATTTGTTTTCATTTTGTCAAGTTTCTCTTAACTCAGGGGAGGGCAAACCTTTTTGATTGGCGGGCCACAATGGGTTCTAAAATTTGACAGAGGGGCCGGACCAGATGGAGTGTTTTGGTAACCTCACCTCATCTGAGAAAGAAAAATAATTAATTTTAAATGAAAATGAATAAAAGCATTACAACAAAATATCCGTGTTTGACACACCAGAGTATTTAGAAAATAATTAATTTAATTATTTTCAAGTTTGGCGGGCCGGATTAAAACGGCCGTAGTTTGCCCACGCCTGTGACTGGTTCCAATAATAATTTTTTGTCTAGTCAGATTTTAGCCCTTTTCAAGTAACATCAAAATTGTTCAGCTTTTGGTTGCACAGCCCTCATCTATTCTTTTCCGGATGAATCTCTACACACCGGAAATGTTGTGAATGCAAATAAAGATGAACTAGGAAAACCACAACCACATTTCAGCGACTTGCACCGTACGGGTTATTGTGATTGTTGTAACAATTATTGTTGGCAAAGGTCCAGATTGATGTAACATGAGCATGCATTGTGTGACAGAGCGTCGAAAGCTATCACCTGTCAAAATGAACTGAAAACGAGTGAACCCACCAAGGTCGGTTCACACCGGAGAACCCAAGTTTCCGTCTTGGAAAGCTGGCACTTTTTGGGGAGGTGACTTGAAACTTCCAAATCCTTTAGTGGTAATAGTCAAGAGCAGTAATGACATAATGAATGGTATCTCTGTAGGCTATACAATTAAGCCAACTAGGTCACCGCTGATTGCCAATTACGATGACAGTCTCACGAAACCTGCCTGGTGACCTTCTGTAGCGATAATGATAATTATATCAAAACATGCAGACGTTGGTTCACGGTATATGCACACTGAGTAGTGTAATGTCTCTTGTGTGTAATTTACGTTTTTAAAACGGCTTGCATGAAAATAAAAGTTTTCCTCCCAAAAACGTAATCGTGTCAATCATCTAGTTTGCAATCTGTAACTATGATGCATCTATAAATATGTGGACGGAGTGTATGAGCAAAGCCGTTAAAATATATTAAAATTAAAATATATATGATTTTGCAAGTCATGGTGTCCCTATGTTTGATTACCCTGTCAGAATTTAGCTTGTATTTTTACATTACAGTTATTTGATTTTCGTCGCAGTATGTACATTTTTAAAAGAGGAAAGTTATTGTAATAATGAATAGAATGTAACTGTAAAATAATTTAAAAAATGAAATTAAAAAAATTAGGCTACATATATACTTTTTTCACCTAAACTTCCCAGGTTGACAGGTTAATTTGCTAATCAATAACATTTTAATAGTGACATTCACAGCAAAACTCAGATTTATATCTCTTGCTCTGGAATCTACATGTGATGTCTGACGTCTAGGAAAACAAAATAAAAGCCAGAAAAGAATGCGCTCGTATCGAAAAGAAACTTGTGGGTTGGGCTAGGTGGAGGATAGATGATAATAGAGACTTTTTTTTCCGCCGACGAGCCGAGCATATAAAAGCCGAGGAAGGAATGATGCCAAGGTGGCACACACACACACACACACACACCGCTGCACGAAAGGTGAGACGCGACGATGGATTGTTCGAAATTTTACGCATTACATGGTCCGATTTCTTTGAGATGATTTATTTTCTTCTTCTTCTTCATTTATTTTTTTTTTTCTATTTCGCGGCACCGCTTTTTTTTCGTAGAGTAAAAAAAAAAAAAAAAAAGAAGCGGTTGATTGACACTGACTGGATAACGCTCCCCCTGTGTGTTCATTTATTACACTTTCATGATCGTTTTAGATGAGGTGCTTCTTCATTATCGTTGCTGCTTGCAGCCTTGTAGCGGATGTCGACTGTGCCGGAGCCTCAGTTGGTAAGAATTTCTCAACTTTTTTTTGTAGCCATCGGAGGTCACAACACTTCATCAATGTTGTAAACACAGCAATGAATTTACCCGTTACATTTCTTTTCCAAAAGTCGTATGGCCCTCTGGTGGCTTGCTTAAAATCGCACTGATGCCAATTTAGCACTTTTTAGCATCAAAGTAAAACCTTCCACAGCCTTCCATTATTGCCACTTCTCGCTCTCGAAATGACTCAAAATGATCAGAACAACACACGAGCTGGAGAATGAGACACTAATTTTCGTCTGCCTGGTTCCTTTTCACCTTTATCCCAGCTTGGTGTTATCACAGCCCAACGTGCAGTAAGTAGTCACCTTGTCTTATCTCAGCTTCCTCATTGCCGTTTATTGCTCACCCTCAACCGCTTGGTTCTCCTTCCAGATGACGCCCAATGGCCAACCATTGTGCCAGAGTTTTGCAATGGAAGCAGACAGTCGCCCATTAACATCGTGTCCTCGACGGCCACCATGGATGACAGCCTGACTGAATTCAGTTTCGTGAACTACAACAATAATAACATACTAGATAATATAACCAACACTGGCAAAACTGGTGAGTAGCTGAACCTCATTTACATCCGAAATGTGACTATTTCCTCCATGAGATTGCGTTATTTTATTCCTGATAGTCTATTCGTTTTATTTCTCCGTGTTTTATTGCTTCCCGTATGTGTATGTTGGATTTTTCGGGTTGATCAGATTCCTGCCTCTGTGCTGCAGTTGCAATCTAATCTGCTCAGCTTGCCGGTAGATGTCATTTGACTCATTCACTACCAGACGAGTAAAAAAAAAAAAAAAAAATAGATCTTTGACGTCTTTAGCCGTCAATGGCAGTGAATGAGTTAATCAATATTTTTAACAATAAATTATTATGGAATGCTACTGGTCTCCGTGAGAATTATGTATTTTACTCAAATTTTTCATGTTTTCGTCATTTTATTTCACTGTTGGATTAAGGTGAGCAAGCCCGACATTTTTTTGTGTTCGGCTGCAAACCCGTTTGGACTTATCGATCCGTTTTCCATCCCATCTCCTTTTCAGTCAAAGTCAACTTCAAATCCGGGGTGCAGGTTTCCGGAGGAGGTCTCCCCGAGGTCTACGATGGCCTTCAGTTCCACTTGCACTGGGGCAACCGCAGCGGCGTGCCCGGTTCAGAGCACACCGTGAATGGCGTTCGCTCCCCCATGGAGGTGAGCTCTGAATTTACCGCACCCGTCTCCGACCGTGCAAATGTGCTCACTTTTTTATTCTGGCACACAGCTGCACATCGTTAACATCAAGTCCAGCTTTAACGGGAACACGACTTTGGCCGTCAATGATCCCATGGGAGTTGCGGCTCTTGGCTTCCTCATCGAGGTTAGACATTGTCATGTGATACGCCAATGTACATACTTTAGAATTTAATTTGATGTCATTACATTTTTTTTTTTTAAATGTAGGTTCGGCCGAACACTTCTGGTATGCCTGCCAGCTGGAATACCCTCACCCAATACCTAATGAACATCACATTGGCCGGTAAGGCCACACCCGACCCAAACATGCCTTAAATTACGAGCATTGCCTGTCAAATTGGAACAATTTATCATTTGTCATCAGATCAAATCGTCAGTATTGGAGAAGAACTCTCACTGGATGATTTGCTGGATGGAGTGGATCGCTCCCAATATTACCGCTATCTCGGCTCGCTCACCACACCCGCCTGCTTTGAAGCCGTGGTCTGGACTGTTTTTAAAGATACCATTAAAGTCAGCGAAGACTTGGTGAGTTTTTGTGGGATGAGAGAGAGAGAAAGAGAGAGAGAGAGAGAGAGACAGAGAGAGAGAGAGAAAGAGAGAGATAGAGAGAGAAAGAGAGAGAGCAAGAGAGAAAGAGAGAGAGAGTGAGAGAGAGAGAGAAAGAGTGAAAGAGAGAGCAAGAGAGAAAGAGTGTGAGAGAGGGAGAGAGAGGGAGAGAGAGAGTGAGAGAGAAAGAGTGAGTGAGAGAGAGAGACAGAGAGAGAGAGAAAGAGAGAGAGAGAGAGAGTGAGAGAGAGAGAGAGAAAGAGTCAGAAAAACAAACCAATCAACGCTCCTAACTTGCCAATGCCTCTCCCTTCCTCCCCAGATCGACAAGTTCAGCACAATGCTGCACATCGGAAACGAAACATCACCAATCATGGTGGACGTGTTCAGGGGCATCCAGCCGGACCTGCCCGTCACCACTCGCTCTACGCAATCGGGCTCGGGCGGCACCAGCATTGCTTCCGTCACTTGCGTTTCCCTGGGCTTGTTGACACTCAGCCTGTTACTGGGGAGTAGTTACTAACGCAATGTTGATCTCTCGCAGTGAAACCAGTTTGCGAAAGTGGCCTGCCTTCGCTGGCACGTAATTATCCCAACTGTTTTTTTTTTTTGTTTTTCCATCAATGTGTCTGTGAACTGAATCGACCATTTGAATGATACTGTACTGAATGCAACATACTGTCTTATTAATTCCGCATGTTTTGATGCGGGATGTCTTATATATAAGGTCAATGTAAGCCAAGAGATAAGATATGATTCTTTTGTTTATTTTTTTTTTATCGTTTTAGCGGCAGCGGCCACCAGCCCGAACATGCTATGTGAAGATATTTATGATCTTCAGTTGATTTGGATCAAGTTTGTCCTCTAATGCGCTACTTGCATACGTATCACAATTATTACTGTACGTGAATTTGTGTGCGTTCACTGAAACAGGAAAAGAGGAAATGATGAAGGTTGATTAAAACAAAAACAACTTGATGAATGAGTCAGCTGCACTCTTGTTAATAAAGTCAAATCACAATGTACACTACGGCTTTTTATTTTCTGCCCGGTTGATCATATCTCAGATGTCAATAAAGAATTGTGTGCCTACATTTTGTGAATAAAAAAAATTGGATTTGTTCCTGAAATCAAGGGTGGAACTTAAGTGAACTTTCCCATGCCAATAAATCATTTCTAGGAGGGAGGAACCAGCCCATTAACTTTCAGTTTCATCTTTTTCCTGTTTCATCAACCCAATACTGTGCCAGTTATGAGTTCCCGTAGGAGATATTAATTAACTCGTTCATTACCAGCTGAGTAAAAAAACAAACAAAAAAAAAACGTATCTTTGACGTCTTTAGCCGTCAATGGCAGTTAACGAGTGTTGTGCTGCCACAGGCAAGTGAGATTCCTTTCACAATGTCCTGCACGATGAATTCTTCTGCACATGTGACCCGATATGAGCCAATTTAAAACCTTTTCCATTCCCCTTTTAATGATAACGTTCACAAGCCGACTTACATAACTGACTGACATCCAAAAATAATCGCTGAACAAATCCATTCATCACAAAGACAACATTTTCCACTTTTGATTGACACGGTCATACAGCTATTGAACAATACTGAATATACAAAATATTTTAAAATACAAAGAGGGGCGAATATTTTTGTTATGGATCATTGTGATCAAAATACAATAAAAAAAAAATCAAATCAAATAGTTCACACTGGGGTGATTCAGAGAACGATTGAACACGCAGCGCAAACTGCACCACAGCTCATATTCCTATTTTATTCACAAATTCCTTAACGGCCAGTAAAGCAGACACCAGGAGGAAGTTGCTGGTTAGAGAGGAAGACGAGCCTGTGAGGTCGCAGCGGCATCTGTTTGGCCCGTCGGGATGGACCGGGACCGAGGTCGAAGGGGCGGCGGGACAACGGAGCCAGTCCACGGCAATGGATTTGGGCTCGACGACATCTTGGTTCATGCCACCGCTCTTCAGCACCCAATAGTGGTTGTCTTTAAAGAAATAGGCATCACCTAAGGAGAAGGAGAAGCCTTGTGATTGGCTGTACAAAAATGGATGCATGTGAACAAACAAATATCAGTGAATATTCCTCTTAAAGGGGAAGTCAAGTGAAAAAAATTTTTTGTCTTGGCAATTATATGTTCCATGAGGCCTCACTCGTCGTCGAAACACATTATTCTGATTAATAATGCATTTATGGAATATTAATTAAGCAGCAAAATCCACCTGTTTCAAATCAGGGGTGGCCATTTTGACATTATTGCGCCCTCTGCTGTTGACTGAAAATAACATCACAGTGCCCAAGCGCTCAACGTCACATGACCAAATGCAGGAAATAAGCGAGGCGTGATTGAGAGAGTCACTGGGAAGTCATTTTCAGTCGACAGCAGGGGGCGGTATAATGTCAAAATGGTCACCCACTCAGCTGGATAAAAACTGGTGGATTTTGCGGCTTAATTCACGCTCCACAAACGCAATATTAATCAGAATACTGAGTTTAGGCCGCATTGAAAATCTAAAAAAAAAAAATAAATTCACTTGATTTAGATTGCTTTGTTGAACTGTATCGGCGTTCTTCCCCATGACATCCGGAGTATGTGACGTGTTAGTTATGTGGTTATCAGTTGATAGGAATGCGACGTTGCAGACCAGCCTGTCTCGTTGCAAAATTCCACAGTGCGGGACCAATAAAGGTTATTGTTTCTTATCTCGCACCACTGTCAGATAGAAAGATTCTATCTCGACACTGGTCACGTCTTGGCAATCGTGGCATCTGAATGTCACACAGTCCCGAGAGGAGAATTCTGCGACGCTAAGAAAGATGGGAACCACCGGTTTAGCCGGGCTGTCAGTGATGTTACCTTCGCCCCAGCTGATGATGTCATCCATGAGGGTGGGAACTCCGGTCCAGAGGCTGTTGTCACGTGGATAGCCCGACTCCGGCTGCCTGGTACCCTGCTGGACTTTTCGACTCTCATCGAACCTCCAGAACTCGCCTTGGCTGAAGAGGTAGGTCTTGCCGTTATGAGCCCAGATAAAGGCGGCATCCACTCTGTCCACTAACGCTCCGCTCTTCCTCTTCATCCCCCATTCGGAGAGGGGGCGAGGATAGCCGCTCATGGCCACCGTGTCCTTGAAGACCCAGTACTGAGATCCTGATTGAGAGTGGAGCGCAAGTAAACACTTATCGAACCCTAACCATTCACAATGGCAGGGAGTGACCCCGGACCTGGACTTCACAATCTTTAACTCTGGTCAGATTTCTCACCAATAAAAAATAGGATGCTATTGTCGCTCTTCCGCTCATACACAGCGTCAATCTTTTTCGTCCCCGCAGGAAGTCCGATCCAAAAGTTTTTGATCTGAGCCGGATTGAGCGACACCAGAGAGCCGTCTCGTGAGGTCCTCCAGAATTGATCACCTTTTCTCAGAAGAACACAGAATGGGAGTTCAAGTCAGACTTGAGTGATACGTGAGGAGATTTGTGGAATTCATGAGATTATTTTTACCTTTAAAGAAGAAGACCTCCCCCCTGATGTTGGCCACCGCGTCGAATCCCCCCTGACAACGGTCATGGACTGAGGGGTCAGACCTGAGACAGCAGAGGCAAAAACAAGTTACGCATGTTGCATTGGAAGAAGTTTGAAAGTCATCCACAAGAGGGCGCCAGAGCGACACTCGGAGCCACTCCAGGTTTTTTCCGACCGATTTATTGACTTACTGACCTACTTATTTCACATTCACACTACTAAAGCATACTGCATTTGATTGTATTCATTTTACTTTCATTATTGATTTGATTTTTAACTCCTCATGAAATAATTTATGGCGTTCAGACCTGATTTGGGCAAAATAGCACCTTATCTATATATATATATATTTTGTTTTCATCTTTTTATGCTTGTTTGTTCGCTAGTTTGCAAATGTAGTTTAACTCACGGCTTTGTTGGTTTGGTTGGAGGAGGGCTGGGCAAACGAGGGAGGTTAGGGTCAACACCTCCTGGTCGTTCACCCTTCTTGCTGCCTGTAAAAGAGCAAAGTTGGCAAGCGTGTTATCACACAGGATGCCGGCACCTTGTCATTTCAAAACTAAAACCGTCCTATAATTGTATGCGGTTTGTACATTTTCAGAAATGCACCTGAACAAACAAATGTTTCCAAGCAGTACAACATACGAAGTTAGATTACCTATATGTTTTACAGATCTGGTGAGTCTGATAATTAATTCCACATATATGATAATTGCATCTGGTTTATGTCGACTTTTCAAAGGAGGCCAGTGAGTCATCATGATGAGAGGCGGCAGTAACACATGATCAAGATGACATTTGTGGTTACAAAACAGTGATTCAGCAAGATTCCATACTTTGCAACACAATTCACAAAAGGGCCTCGAGGCCTTTGTCTGTACGAAAAAAGGCAAAACGGCAACACAAAGGGGAACTACGGACGGTTTCGCGGCATTGGACTGCCTAACACCTGCGGCACCTGCGACAACGTGCTTGTCTTGCCTCCTCATCATGGAATGACTCATGGGAAGTAACTGGAGACCATCATGCTCAAATCAAGACAGAGTCAAGAGAGAGTTTTAGTTTTTTTTTTAAGTGGAAATCCGTAATAGTGACTAACCATAAAGCTGCTGAATGGCAAGTCTGTCATCCAGGGCCAGCTGGTAGTGGATAATGTCTCCCACGGGACCCTGGTAATACGGCCTCATAATGGAGGGGTCCGAGGAAGAATGCGACAGGCCCAGCGCGTGGCCAAACTCATGCACGGCCACTGTGAACAAATCTGTGGTGCCGCTGGTCTCCCCTGTAGGCAAAATTATACATGCAATGAATATATACATATATATATATATATATATATATATATATAAAAAAAAAAATATATTTTTTTTTAATTATTATATATATATATAATATTTTCTTTAATTATATATATATATATAGATATAGATATAGATATAGATATAGATATAGATATAGATATAGATATATATAAATATATATATTGGGGAGGAACACTGTACCTCCATAGCTCCACCTCTCATGGTCATCAAAATGTGTATCTCCAGACACGTCGTCCCTGCCAGGGAAGAAGGCGTGGGCCAAGGTGCCCCCGAGCCCGTCAAAGGGGTACCCGTCATCGTGCAGCAAGCGGTTGAAGGACACTCGGATGTCGCCGCCGCTTGGCGCGCTTCCGCTGGCCAACTGACGGAAAGTCAAAGGGGCCGCGTCGCTCCAGGCTTTGAAGGCGTGCGTCAGGATGTTGTCCACCAAGGTGGAGGGCAGGCTGGGGGAGAGGGACGGCGACGGGTAGCTGTGGATGCTGCAATGGGGAAATTGGCGAAATATATATTGATGGTGAAACATCTTTATTTTTTTCCTTGTATCGTTTCTCTATCAGATGTAAGAATTTTTACGCACTTTTTATGTCACTCTAATTAGCCCCAAGATGGTGCCAAAGCCCTAAAAGTATTCATTGGTGTCAAGGACGTATGTTAAAATTATATCAAATTAAAGGACCTGTGCACCTTTCTATGTCCAAAATTTTATTTCCGTTGTCTGTTTGAAACTAAAGGCCGACAGCCCACAAGCAACGGAGGTCACGCAGACACATCACCAAATGAGACATACTGACCGGTGCGTATTGATTTTGCAATTGAATCTCGACTCTGTATTAACTATGAAGCCCACATTGGGAAACAGTCGTCTCACGTCAAACACACCTCCATGTCAGATCGTTCTTGTGCCACTTAAGTCCTGACAGTGCATATCTTCTTCTCCTCCTCCTCTTCTTTAACATGTCCTCACTCCCGACAATATCGGGAAGGGAGCATCGTGGCGTCGACATGAGCTGAAGTGTTTCACCGTCTACAGGTGGGGTAGATTTGGTCGGAATAAGAACAGATGTAAGAAGTATTTTCCCTTCACAGGGACATGAAGTCACTGGTTTTCATAAACCTAGTTTCCCGAGGGGGAAGTGTGATTCTTTTGACTCCCATTGAAGTGAAACTGGAGACGACACAAAGTCAAAGGCCGTTTACCGAGAACGCCGGTTTCGCGCACGCCGCCGAATCGCTGCATGACCCGTATGGCTTTCTCGATGCCCTCCTTGGTCTGCAGCTTACTCGTCCGGGGGTCGGGCGGAGGGAGATAGCCATACCGGCTCAACCAATCCTGCAGCGTGCAAAACCAAGAAGAACAAAAGAGGAACTGCGGTCATGTGTGGTTTCCTCCCAACATGATTACCACAGCAAAATATTGCGATACGGAAAAACAATAATATGTGATTCCATCCCTGGTGCATTATTTCACTTCCTCTCCCATATGTGATTCTCTCACGTAATTTAATGATGTTATCGGATGGGTTGCCTCATGGTTAATATTGCATGATTGTGTCCCTGTGGAGGGAGTTGCGCAATGATGTGACGGTTTGGGCCGTCACTATAAGTGATTAGAGGGTGCGGATGCCAGGTGACATAAACAGACTTGTGTGATGTGTTCATGAATCTATGTCAAAACAGGAAAGATGTGCATCTCTTAGAAGTGATTTCGAAACAAGCCCTTCCCCATGCGGTGCCACTGCCAAGCGCAAAATTCAAAGGAAGCCACCAACCACATTAGTATCGTTACAATTTGCGCTTCTTTTCGTATATATATATATATATATATATATATATTGGTTAGCATATTTAACAAAGTTTTAGACAGCGTTTGCAAGTTTCCAAAGTAATTCTAAGTGTGCAGCAATGAACAAACAAAATTTATGCTACATCTCAGTTCCAAAGTATTTTTATCATCACTCACCACTGCTCTGCTGTATTGCTCCGGCTCAGCTGATGCGCATGCAGCCAAAGTCAAAACCATCCAAATCAGTTCCATCACAGTGGCTGCAAACCAATAACACATTGTATATACTTTTTTTTTTTTTTTTGTACATCTTTGATTGTTCCCAAAAAGCCAACAAGAAGAAAACAACAATGCTCACCGTGGGGTCTCTTCAGAAGCAGTCTGTTCTCCTGAGACTAGGATGGGCTGATCAATGAAGCATCAGTCTCTCTCTCTCTCTCTCTCTCTCTCGCTCTTTCTCTTGCTCACTCTCTGTCTCGCTTGTTCTCTCTGACTCAAATTCATATGGGCTGTGATAATCCACCCCAGCCAAGTGTCTACAACCACAATGATACCCACAAGGAATAATGCATGAAGATAATACTAATAATGTTTATAATAATAATAATAATAATAATAATAATAATAATAATAATAATAATAATAATAACAATACCACTACTACTACTACTACTAATAATAATAATAATAATAATAATAATAATAATAATACATGATGTGGTGATTTTGGTTGAAATTTATATTTATTTTCTTTTTTAATTCAGGACCTCCGCAGTGTTTTGTACCAAACGGTCACACCTGCAGTTCCACCAGTGGCCTGTTGGTGGTCTCAAGTTATACGCAATTGTGGTCAGGTTCTCCTGAAAAGGGAGCGAAGAAGAGCTTACGGTACTTTACATTGGATTCAAACAATTAAATTAAGTCCAATTATCGTTTTACTTTGTCATACTGCCTTTTTCCACCTTTTCTTCCTCATGAATCATAATTATTCTCTCAGAAAACCTCACTTAAATTCTGTTGTTACATTTTGACTTGTGTTCTTGAAAAACACAGTTAAGTTGTTTTGAATATTTTTGAAAATACAATTAAACTTTTTAACATAATCCCCATACCCCTAAAAACAGCATAAATTCGATTTTATTTTTATTTTTTTTGGCGAATTCATGTTAGTGTATTGAATGTATTTCTGTCCATACATTGGCTAACATAAATTGATGACGCTGCATTAAGACCGCTCAAGCCTCTCACATTCACATCTCAGAAGGCCATTACTGCACCATAGCGTTCCCCAGTGCGGTGTTATCTTTCTTCTCAACCCCCCCCCCAACCGACTTCCTCTTCATCTTTAATTCCTCCTCATCCTCAGCGGCCCGTGCAGAGTCAGTGAGTCATGCATGCCATTAGCACATGACGTTGTCCTATTAATGGTGCACCAGTTTACGTCATGTCTACGCCGGGTGGTGGTCCACCCTGTGTGAGCCCCCCCCCCCAGCTGCTTATTTGAAAAAAAAAAATGAGCAAGTTAAGGGGAGGCTACTAAATAGGTGCAAAGTTAATGTCCAAAATTGTGAGTCACACCACGCCTCTAATATTAAAATTTTTTGCCCCAATAAAGTCCTAAATCCCACATTTCATCATCCGTCGTGTCAAAAATGAAGAGCGCAGAACTTGCATGGATGACGCACAGTTTTATTTTCATTAAAGGGATCCAAGGCCTTCACGAAAGGGTTGACTCTTGGCAGCTAAACAGTACTAACACAACACAAACAGCAACGGAAACTACACCGAGGACCCGTGAAGTGAAAAGACAAATAAATAATTGCAAAGACAATGGCGCCAGAGCTCAAACTGAGTTGCATCCCCGAAAACCAGCAGTCAGAGGAGAGTGAGCAGCACATTTTGCACAGAAACATTTCCCAATGTGGCTGATTGTCTCATGGTTACGTTTGGTCATGCACGGTTTCTAATGTTGCCATCGCAGTGTTGCGGTATCATTTCACAGGATTTCCTCTCTGCCCAACTTTGATTGTCAGCCTGAAGTTCACGCAGGCAACCTTGATTGTCAGCAGCTCAGAGAAGCTTCACTAGTGATATAAAACTTTTTTTTTTTTTTTCATTCAACTGAATTTTTTTTTTTTGGTATAGAAATCCCTGTAACGTGTTACATCTGCATATTTTGCCATATAGTTCATTTTGGATGAAAGAATGAGCACATAAATGCTACATTCATCCCTCCGGTAACATTTGACAAAAGTCCACACGTCATCATACACGGATGTATGTACAGAAACACGCACTCGGAGCAAAGTGTTGGGATGGAACCTTCATTTTTGAACGGTTTTCAATTGACCTGAAACCAAATGGATATGTAGTTAGTTGTTACCACTGAGCTGCTCGTGGAACAAGGAACTGTGATTGTACTTTACAATACACTACAGACATTTGATGACATTTACTTGCATCCTTCGGTCAAGTAGTCCACACCTTGATTTAATTTTAATCCTAAACTAGTTTTAATCCCACTCTGCAGAGCAAGTAAATTCAAAGCAAATTGCAGTAGTGTATCATCAAGTGTAACCAAAGCTGCTCTTGGATGCGTTTTGTAAACATTAGATGCATATCAGGGCCTTCGTCTTATTTTGGAAAGCTCAGTCCTGTGTTATCCCTTATTTTTCTTCTGTCTTCTTTTGTGTTCTTCTTCTTTTTATGATGGTTTTTCAATCACTGTAATCTGGCCCAGTACTGGCCCAGGTTCTGGCTCATGCCCTGCGGCTCAGTTCCTGGAACCTGCACTGGCACCGAGACGCCGGGTGATATCAGGCCTGGGGGGAAAAGGGGCACAGGAAGAAGACGTCAGTGTGTGTGACGTCATGTGCGCGTACGTGTGTAAACCACTAATATTAATTCAAAAGAGCCGGTCCAAGGCATAAACCACCGAAAAATCTCTAAAACCTGTAACACGTATCATAGGCCACCAGGGGGCGCCCAAGAACAATCAGTCGTCAACAGAGTATGAAACAAAGGCAGAGTAAAAAAAAAAATAAAGGTACATATAGTTTGTCTGTTTAGCTTTTCTGGAACTATTTTGGAATAACTACTTGTGGAAAATAAATACGAATGTGCATTAATTGTTTAGAACTGTGTATAAGACCAGCAAACAGAAGTCGAGTAAATGCGGAATTAGCAACACTTCTTATCGAGAGGTAAGTTTATCGCCTCTTTTTAAATTTAATTGATCGTACATTCCCAAGAATAAACCTCCCAACTGGTAATTTTAATGCTATAGCCTGTCTTAATGATGATACCAACGTAGCGACCATGGCTAACGTTGACTTGTCTACAACGCTAATGCTGTTGTTTTTGGTTAATTTCCTTTTTCGATTTTTGTAAAAAAAAAAAAAAAAAAACAATTATTCAACTTTATATGAAAACATTTTTGTCACCTTTTAGGTACGACTGTTCACATCAAGATTTCACTACTTGCTTTGCATGTCTTTGTATATTCACTCCATCATTCCAATTGATTTTTACAATTTGCTGCTCCAGTCTTTTAAACCAACAACAGAGGACACTTCTACGGTGAATATTTAATGTTCTGCTTTATTTATTTTTGGTCAGTACCTAAAGGGTTGCAGTTATTCTTATGTTTGCCACTAGAGGGAGACTGCGTACCAAAACTGTACAGTTGAGTTTATGGCAGGTGTATGGCTGGTCAATAATCAATTATTATTGACAGGAGTAGAGTGTCCCAATGATTTAATTTTTGCTTAGGGCCCCATGAAGGCCTAGGACATCTCTGTCAATCGATCATCAGCACTCACCAGTGTTGGAGTTGGCCGAGGGCGCAGTCTGCAGGTGAGGGGAGGAGTATGCTGATGAGTCAAAGCTGCGTGGGGCAGATGGAGATGGAGGCAACATGCAAGAGTACGAGGAGGCCGACTGCGGAGGGATGGACTGAGAAGGTAAACAGCAAAAATGGAGGAAAGAAGATGCACTGAAATGATTGTATTCTAAATATATTTTTTCAAATACATTATTTTGTTGATGTCGTGCTTTGCAAAAGTGCTGATGCAGGACTAAGGACTAACCTGAACTCCAGATGAGAAGACTGACAGCGAGCTGTAGCTGGGTAGCGACGACTCAGCCTGACTCAACATGGACCCTGCAGGAGAAGAGATGCCATCGAGTGAGCACACACACATACACACACTCAGGATTCTTTGAAAATACGGACAGTTGGGCAGGTGGGGGTGAGGGGGGCAGGTGGTCATGTTGACCTACCCGAACTGCTGCCGTGCTGTTGGTGGTAGACAGACGTGTTAAAGGAAGTGGTCAGGGGGGCTTGACTCTGCGAACAGGAAGTAACTCCTCCCGACCTCCTTTGGTTGCGCAGCTTCTCCTCCCGCCTCCACTTGGCTCTTCGGTTGGAGAACCACACCTTGGCAGAGCAGAGCGTTGATGATCATGATCATAAAACAACGACAGACCGCTGTCTTTTTTTTTTAATTAATATTTGACATGACCGACAACGCTATTAAAAAAATAATAATGGGGCAGTCATAATAATGTTAATAATAAATAGTATACATAAATCTGTGATTCCTAACCATAGTGCCATTTTTTTTTAATTTCCTAAAAATAATGCAAGTCATTAGACAAGCAGGATACTTTTTATGTCGGTAATGATGATGTTTTGTAAATAAAGTGAAGGTTCCAATCCGCTCACCTGTATCCTGGCCTCAGGTAAATCAATCTTATTGGCCAGTCGCTCCCTCGCAAAGACATCTGGGTAATGTGTCCTTTCAAATTCTGTGGGGGAAGTAAACATCACATGGTGAGGTTCAGATAAAACTGCAGATGCTAAAAAAAAAAAAAATAAACAAAATGAAATTCTAATTACTTAGCATCCATTCGGACTGCATTTTTTTTCAATTCCCTGCGTCAGATCGGTGTTGACTAATTCAACTTTCCGTGGGAAACACAAATCAAGGATGCTGAGAGATGTATCCTTACAACCATTTTTGAAATATTTATCTGTTGCACTTTATATGAATTATTGATGGTGATGGAGCACGCCGAAAGTTCAAACGAAAAGGATTCGTGTTGAGAAGCTGCCTAAGCATTTTTATTTCAAAGTAGGGCGACTTGGAAATCCCCGCAGGTTTGAGTTTTGTCGTCAACTTTTATTTACCAAAGTCAGGGTCCCGGATACCAGCATTTGTTGCTAAAAATATATATTCAGACCCACAGACGTTGCCAAGAAAAATTGGATTGGATCGGCTCTTATTTGTGTACCCAATTGTGAGAATTAAAAAAAGAAAAAGTTAGATTGTGGAACGTTCCCGCCATTTTGGTTAAGCTGTATCTGTGGTTAACGTAATCAAGGTTGTGCAGCCACGTGAGTAGAGACAGCATTTTAAAAAAAGCAAGAAAAAGAAGCAGTTTCTTCTTCTCAGTTTACACTCGTAGGTTGTGCTGGCTAGCCGCCACAAATTTACCAGCTACTCTTTCGATCAAGTGTTTTTTCTTTTTTTTTTTTTTGTGCTCGTCTCTTAAGCATCTTGGCGTGTTGTGAAAAGTGTTATACACGTCCGATTTTTGCCAAGCCAAACGATGCAGCGAGACCTCGAACGCCATTCTCATATTTAGCTATTTCCTTCTTTTATTTCAACAGTAATACATTTCGGCTACGCTATTCCTAGCAGTTTTCTTATTTTATTACGCTTATCAGAAAGCTGTCCAGCCAAAAAAAAAAAGAAAAAAAATGTTTTCACAGTGCCATTAAAAACAAAACTGTGCCTTCCATGGTCATGCCTGTTCATAAACCAAAAATAGCCTAAACCCCCCCAAAAAAATAATTAATTAAAAGTCACTTGCTAACCGAGCTTGCACTGTTTTGCTTGATTAATACCTCATAATCTGTGATATTTAATAACAATACTTGATAAATAAAACACGGCCACGATCAATTACTTGAATGTTGCCCCTTGATAAATTGGACGTTTAACACGTCCGTAACGCATCCATATTGTACAAGATTGCAACACAAACCTGATGAATTAAACCTGTCTGGCAAATTGCTCTAATTGGCTTGGTTATAATTGGCGTGTGTGTCAACACATGATTGTTATTGTGCCTTGGCCGTGCACTGAGGTCAGTGTACCTCATTAATGTCATTTGCACAGAGTGACCACAGTGATACACTTCCACTCGGCTGAGCAGTGGACATTGCGTCCTTATTTCGCTCAAGGGCCCGCTGCAGCCATATCCAGTCAAGGGTGGCGTTCTGATGCCTCTATATATGTGTGTGTGTGTGTGTGTGTGTGTGTGTGTGTGTGTGCATCGCAGACTTATCTTACTGCATAATGCATGCACAGTAATGATGCATTATCAAAACTCCACTGTTTATGCAGCCAGAGGCCTTTTTTGGGGGGGATATAGTTGTGGTCTTAATTTGATTTCATCATCCGTGTGTAAGCAATCAGGGCTCATCGGCGCAAAATAAGGGAAAACACACTCGCTGGCCACTTTATTAGGTACACCTGTGCAGTCTAATGACGTGAAATTCAGGGGCTCGTCGGGATTGAGGGTGTTAGTGATCACTTTTGCAATAGTTTTAGGAGCACTCAAATATTTTTGGGGAAATAAATGTTTCATCAAAAGTCAGAAATTAACTAATTTGACATGTTAGTAAATAAGTAGTAAAATGCTTTAGTCTTTTGTAGTTTTTTTTGTATAAAGGTCTATTTGAAAATTGATGGATAATGATATTTTGGCATTTTTAAAAAATAATAATTTGAGTTCAAGCATTTTTGCACACTGGCGTGTTAACCATTCTAGAAACAGGATTTTGGTAATTGCGAATGTTTTTTAATTGAGCATTCGTAGCATAACGCTAATATTATTTGGTGCTCTAATATGTGTTTTGCACGATTTTCTATTATGTATCATCACAAAACAACAAGGTGGTTGCATTTGGGCCTTCATGTAAACGACCTTTCATCACTTTTAAATTTTATATATTTTTTTATGCAATAGTGGATTGATGCTTATTAATGTGCACTGTAAAAAAAAAAGTTGTGGGAACTAAAAATTTCAAGGCCACAAACTGCGATACAATTTGAAGTTGTGCAATCCGACAAAATATTTTTAGTTTTGCTGTTGTAAAAAATGGCTTCCCGCAAGAAATACGAGTTTGCAAAACTGATTGGTCCTTTTATAGCAAAAACAACTCGGCAAATTGCTTACTTTGTTGTGCTAAGACTGGTCTCATAAATGTTGAGAATTTATACTTGAAAGATGTTCCAATTTAAATGATTGTTTTAGTCCCCCAAAAATACAAGTTGTATTTTTTATTTTCGATTTTATTTTTTACAATGTGGCCTAGCTAATTAAATGTTTCTAATTGTACTGCCCCTGCCATTGCCCTCAAACCAACCCAGCGGTCAGTCAGCCCTGTGTGATGTCATGTGACTGGCCGTAAAGCATGCCAGCGTTTGATTTGCGTGCAGGCGTGCCCTGACCTTTCTCCAGCGCCTCGATCTGCTCCTGCGTGAAGCTGGTGCGGTTCCTCTGCAGCTTCCTCTTGAGCTGCAGCCTCAGCTGAGACTCCTCGCCCTCGTCCCTATCCACGGGCACACCACCCCCTCGACCCGCGCCTCCTCCTCCGCCTCCTCCTCCTCCGACTACCGCATCTCCTCCCATGCCGCCTTCCGCGTCCAGCAGGCAGCCCTCGGACACTGAGGTGAGCCGAGAGTCATGAAAAGGAACTTGAACGTGCATTTTTTTTTTTTTTCAACTCTCACCTGTGCTGTGTTGCGTCTGTACACCCGTGGGGTCATGGTACCAGTTGTTAGGCCCGCTCCAATTGGAACCACTCTGCAGGTTCAGCATGGTTAACTTCTCATACATACTCCAAGTGTCCCAACCACCATGAAGACCAAGGCAGCAGTCCTGCTGTGTGCGTGCTCGCCCCTGTTTACTGTCACTTTGGGCTCCTCGCGCCGTCTCTTCGATCCTCCACCTCTCCCTCCTAAGGGAAGGAGCAAGGAGGAGGAGGAAAAGAAGGAGGGGTTCATATCGCATGAGTTCACACATGGCCGGCATTGTGGCGAATTAGCCTCATGATGACAGACAGAAATGGAGTTAGTTACATGCCGGCTGTCGTAGTGTGTGTGTGTTATACATTGGAATGCTGGTATACCTTTGGGAGCCCAGATACATTAGAAGCCACTCTGAGCGCCGTGGCATTTATTATGCTACTCGCTTTTAGCTTCGCTGATAACGCCGAACATGCACGCACACACACACACACAAATATACTGAATTTGGATGCTGATGCACACGCACACGCGCGGAGGTTCACTCTAAGCACATTAAAGGACAACAAAGTTTGTCTTTTAACAATTTATGCCTGAATGAATGCAGTTCGCTCCGTAATGTAGCGTATTCAATGTACACTGACTGCAATTCATGAATAAATGACATTTTTGAAGAGACCTCCGAAAGTAAAGCGGAAAGCTCCAAATACAATGCGAGAGACAAAAATGATAACAATTCTATCATGGTACCTCGGAGCAAATTTTTTGTCCTAATTTTGAGACGAATCCTCCTATTTCTTTCTTTCCTCACGTTTTTAGGAGACGTTGCAAGAGAGAATTTTCCACCCACAACGGCAAAAGGTCACAGGTCACCCATCTCAGCGCCTGACCCCTTCGAGAGCCGCCGTTCGTTATATTTTCAACGCATCGTCCTTCTCTCCAAACGGCAGCGACACGGACGGAAAAAAAAACAAAGAAAAAAAGTAAGTAAAGTTTTCAACTTACAGAGTGTCAAGGTGTGTCGACGCCGGGGGTCCCGTGTACCTCGATTCCCCTGTTCCCCCCTCGTCCCTTGTTCTCCAGCTTTGTTGACAATACCGTGTGTGTAAAGGCGAGTATGGAGGAGAGAGATGGAGGGAAGCGATGGAGAGAAAGAGGTGGTGTGGGTGGGATGGGATGGGGGGGTAGTGCTCTGGAGAGAAATGCGTCTGCGGGCGCTCTTGTCCTCGGAGCGATGGCGAGAGAGAGGGAGAGAGAGAGAGGAGGGGAAGGGAGGTAGAGGGCCACCGAGGGGTGACAAAGTGAGTCAACATCAGTGTCAAGTTTGAACTTAATGCCAGGGAGAGGAGGAGGGGAGGCGCACACATACAGAGTCCAGCATGAGGCGCGCATAATGGAGAGACGGAGACGATGAGAAATACATGCAGGAATCCCATTTTGAACATTAAAAGGCACGTCAATATTGACCGAGGAGACGACGCTGTTTGTTTCACGTAAACTTGCACGCGTGTATTTGAGCCACAATCAAGTACCTGACTGAAAAACTAATCCAACGGGGGTCCATCGATTTCATTAAAAGCATAAATAAATTAAAAACTATTAAATGAACTGACTGTTATATTCAAGTCTATGGGATTAATAAAATGTATTCTTAGTTCGTGTAAGCTGAATTTCATTTTAGCCAATTCACAAAAATGTGATGAAAATTATATACCATTAATGTGATGATGATAATAAAATTACACTGTCCCCAAAATGTAATGTAACCCCAATATTTGAAATATTTTGATAAATTCACCAATAAGTGGTTTGTTCAAGTAGAACCAAACAATGATGTAAATTCCTCTTAAAATTAATTCATTGCATAATAACAACAAACACATGCAGTACACTGATTGCCCTTCTGTCTGTTCTGTTTCGGCCTTCGATGTGTCGTGTGAATTCATTCAAATGACAAAAAGAGACAATGAACGATAGCTTGGACATGCAGGTAAAATTTACATTAATATAATAATGTAAAAAAAATTAATAATAATTTTTAAAAAAAGTAAATGAAGCCGTTTACAGAATACAGTGACAATGAACAAAGAAACTGTGGCTTGTAGTCCCGAAAAACAGGTAGGAAGTGCTGCCGACTGAAACTTGGCCACACACACAAACACGTTTACTAGGCAATTAGTGGACTGTCGTCCCGCTCCAATTAAAAGGAGACTTGGGTTTATATTTATTTTGAAACGGGGGGGGGGAATTGAAATTTCATTTTAAAAAGACTTTTTTTTTAGTTCAATTTCACACACGCAAGCACAAAACACAAACACACACACACACACACACACACAAAGCCCCACGTGAAGGCCTGACACGAGGTGGAACTAATGACGCAGGTATGACGGTACGTATGCGGCAGGAAGCGGCGTGGAAGCGTGGTTTAAATATATCTCTTAGCTGGAAGATGGAGGCAGAGGCTGGAGATGGAGGGAGTGAAGAGGAAGTATGTGACTTTGGGGTGGGTGCAGGGGCTCGGGGATGGGGAGGGTGCCAGCTTGTTTTATTTCCGGTTGACAAGACTTTGCGCTCCCTTTCTCTCTGTCGCTCCCTCTCTCTTTCATACTCGCCTATTCTTTCGCCGCTTACGCCCACCCACCCCCAAATCATTGCCCTCTTCCACCTCTTTCTCACTTACTTACTTAAATCATTTACAAATTATAGAACCTTTACCAAAACAATGATTTTAAGAAATGAAGCCTGTCAGCGTTGAATTATTTTTAACGTACAGTATTTTGCGCTTTATTATAACATATAGGATTGAGTCATGTGATCTATGTGAATTCCGACTGCACAGTAGGCCAGTGGTTCTCCAAACTTTTTGCACCAAGCAATGGCTTAAAAATATTGAACTCTCCAAGTGCCAGCATCATCACATTAAAATACAGTGACATTATTTTATTCTTAAAGTGTTTTGTAAACCACTGTCATATTATGCACTTTGGACCTCAGCGCTGCGCTTAACTATCGGAAAATAAACAAAATGACTTATTTCATGATTTAAATCAAATCAAGTGCACGTAAACAAAAATGTTCTTGATTGTTTGCAAATAAACACTTCTTAGAAAACATTTACTAAACACTCATGAACACTTTTTCACCTTCAATATTTCTTCATATCAGAGTACAGCTAATTTGAAAATTTAAGTAAAAAAATAATCTATACGTCTGGAGTTGTGGGTTTAGTGATTAAAATACAAACATTTGCACAAATGGAGATAGCAAAACTTTTCCACAGCAGTTGAATAAATACACCTTTTTTTTTTTTTTTTTTTAAGTAAAGAGAGGTTGAGTCGCGAAAGCCTTTCTTTTATTCTACATGTAAAATCATTGCTGCATCCTATTGTGTTGCAGTTGTTGGAATGTGGCCTAACCTATGTGATCCCTATGTGCTGAGTGCAATAATGTGTGAGCGTGTGAGTGTGTGTGACGGCGCGTGCTTCGCTGCAAAGATTCATGTAGCTCCGGGACATGCTTTTTTTTTTTAGTGCATCTTGTTAGTTCATTCCTGTCACCTCTCTCTCTCTCTCTCTCTCTCCCTCACCATCCCTTGCTTTTTTGGCACTGAAGGGGGGATGTGGAAAGTGGGGGGGGGGGGCGGACACAAGGAGGGGAGGGCGATGTGTGCGTGTGGAGGCAGTCGCCATGGTTACAATGCCACGACAAATATTCATCAAGACGTTAAAATAAAAACAAACGGGAGTGCATTATAATTGCTCTTACTGACTGGCTCCTGTAATGCATTCATATATAATGAGTTAGAGGAGACGAGTCGGGACGACCACGTGTGTTCGGCCGCGACCAGCTCACCTGTGGCCACCTGGCACACTAATTCCAACTTGTTGTGTTTTTTACCTGTTTATGGAATCCCCTATGAGGACTCTCTTTTCCTTTGGTCCCCCACCTCCATCCCACCCACCTCCATCCCTTGCTCTTCCGCTACTGTTGTGTAGCCGCAGGCCACAGTATGATGTGTCCTCCCTCTGTCCCTCTCTCCCTCTCCCTCTCTCTCTGTCCCTGTCACCTTCAATTGCTCTGTGAAACTAGACACACTGCCTGGGGGCACGAGAGAGCCGGCGAGCGAGGGAGCGGGGCAGGAGAGCAAAAGAGAGGGAGAGAAAGGGAGAGACAGACAGCTTTTAAGACAGACAGAAGGAATACGCATTTGGTGTCATGTGAATAAAGGAAGTGACCCACAGACCAATGTGGAGCAAAATCGGCAATATGTTGTTTTTCTTCGCCAAAGTCCACCGAGAGAGGTTTAGGATGCGACAGTGGCGCGATGGCTCACAAGCTTGAAGTGCCATGAATGCAATCCAGATCAAACGGATCATTATTGATCATTTATTTTGTCTTGATCAAAAATTACCATCAAGAAAAATTGCTTTATTCTTTAAAAGCAGAATAAAACATGGGTTGAACCAAAACGTACCTGTATATGAATCGGTAAATGAGTTGCGATCGAAATGAATTGTTACACTTGAAAATGTACCATCCTTGTATCATATCGCACCATATTAAGCTACTTTTTTTTTTTTATATTAATTTCACGAATACGAAGCTCACAAAGGAACAAATTGTAACTAAAAAAAACTCGAAAGTTTGGATGCACGTAAATCAAAGCACAGTTTTGGAATTTCTTCCTTAGGCGCCCGTTCTGTGGTCAAAATACATGCTTAGCAGGTTTTCACCACTATGGGACTTGGGAAACATGAGAAGGGTATTACTCCATCGTGGGAGGTTAACTTTTAACAATAGTCATGTAACTAAATTGGCTGTTGGTTTTTTTTTGTCATAGATGAGATAAAAAAATATATGTCTTTGTATAAATAGGAAAAAAGCTCCCCCTTTTTTCATGAACAAATTGTGAGGTTGCAGGACATTTTTTGTCAATGTTAGCAACTTTTCTTCGCACATGGTGGACATGATTCGGTTTGCAAGGTGACTTTATGTTCAACCCAATCTAGTTAAAATTTCTAATCTGTTTTTACATCAATTGATATTTAACTATGACCTGGTGCATAACTTGGAAACACACAACTATGCACAAAATATGATGACAAATGAATTATAAAACATAATTCAGCGTTATTCTATAACTAGCAACTGTTTCAAAAAGACAAAATACTGGTTGTGCTTTCACCCAAACATTATGAAAGTTTTTTTTTCGTCATTTTACAAACAGTTTCGGGTCCTGTGGGTTCATTTCGTGGGAGGGGCTTCCGCTTGCATTCCTCGAATTCTATTGGCTCAGGTGGCTTTTCAAGGCGCTTTTTTGATTGGTCCGTAGCTCAAACAGGTAGCTTGACGACTGAGGGCTAGCGTTTCACTTTGGAATGTGGCCGAAACTGCTTCGGTCTGGACCCGTTAGTCGATGTTACTACACGACGAGTCCACACGAACGAAACCGGGAGTTATTAATCTTTTATTTTTCCCTTTTAAAAAAAAAAACACATTTGCTGAATTTCTCGTTGAAAGGCCACCCGGGCGGGAAGGTCGTACGCGAACGCCATTTACTACGGATTTTTTAAAACAAATTTCAACACCTGTCCTGGTTTAATTTTGCTCCCGTTTGGACTGTCCTACGACTTCTGACGGACACTGAAAAAACAGGAGCGAAATGTCGCAAAAGTCTCAGTTTATTGCCACTTTGTTGGGCTTAACAGGTGAGTGCACATCTTTGCATCTTCCTGGTCGTCGCCATGTCAGTTTCTTTGTCCCACTTCCAATATATGCTGTTTAAAAACATAAACGGACCTTTGTTAATTTGGGATGACAAATATTACGTTTAATTGTCATTTGTGTAAAATTTAACACGGTAAGACTATTACTATTACTAACACCAAACTAGCCCACTAAAAGCACTTTATGAAGTAAATCCAAGCTTACTGTATTATTACTTGCTCTGATATGAATGAACCCATTATATGTTCCAATGTCCTTTAAATGCTAAGTCATTGTTTCAGAAAAACAATCATAAAATACATTGGCAATGTGACGTCAATGACTAACATAGCTACAATGCAGATAGCGTCTATCTCTTGATCGTTTTCGCTTTTACGGAGAGAAATAAAAGTTCTTCCTTTTCCCAATAAAAGATTCTCCTTGATATCATCCTGTAGGTTTTTTGGTCTCGTACGCCCAAGATTGCGGGAGACCGGCACTGCAGGAGAACAGGATTGTCGGTGGGATGGACGCCTCAGATGGGGCGTGGCCGTGGCAGGTGTCTGTACAGGTGAGTCCCAGAAGACTATCCACGAATGTTCCTCTTCCACCTGTCCCCCTCAGTCTTATCTAGTGTGTTTCCAAGCGGTGTTAAAGTATCTTGTTTATCAAGCTGACCTGAGGGAGAGATATCTGCTTGTGATGCTGAGGTGACTCATTGTGTGGGTGTGTGTGTGAGTGAGTTTTTACAATTTCCTCTGTGGCCTTCAGAAAGATAATGGTCATGTCTGCGGAGGCTCCATTATCACAGAGAACTGGATCCTATCAGCAGCTCACTGTTTCCCCAAGTAAGAACACATACACAGTCTCACATATACCATGTTTAGGGTTCCTATGCAAGTATGGAATTTTATTTAATTAATTTCCCCTCTAAGACAGTTTACTAGTTTGAATAGGTTCATGTACTTGGTGTCAATAAGATTTAAGGCCTCATTTCTTTGTATGTGCTGTATTATCTACAAATAGTTTTCTGGAAATTATTTTGTGTCATAATCGCATACATATTCAAAATAATGAAAACGAGACTTTAACCTCTTTTGTCACAAAGAAATCAGATTCCCCCCCCCCCCCCCCAAATTATTATGAATTACATTTTAAGAGTTGCTCATTGTGAACATTGAGTGCACATTGCTAATCTTCTTTCAGTCCATCCGATGTGAGCTCGTACACTATTTATGCCGGCTGGTACTTCTTGAACAACTTAAACCTATACCAGTCGGCACACCGTGTCAACTACGTGGTGATCCCGTCCGGATATGTGGAGCCTCACAGCGGTAAGGATGTTGCCCTGGTGCGCCTCTCCAGCCCCCTGACCTGGTCTGATTGGATCCGTCCCATTTGCCTGCCTGCCTCTGGCATGCTTTTTTCGGGCGGCATGGAGTGCTCCGTCACCGGCTGGGGGGACATCCGCAATGGTGGTGAGGCTCCCTTCATATTTAATATACATTTTTAGAAAATAAATATATGTTAAAGAACAAATATGGTAAAGGTACTTCGGTTCATACTCCATATTTGTTGTTGAAAACAAGGAACAGATCTGTAATTTGAAAAGCGATTTTAAAAGTTCCTCTTTTGCCTCTCTGCCCAGTACCGCTGCCAGGGGCGGGGCCTCTGCAGGAGGTGCGAGTGCCAATCATCTCGCAGGATTCGTGTCGTGAGATGTACCAGATAGAGCAGGTGGACATCTTGTATGACATGATCTGTGCCGGCTACCAGGAGGGCGGCAAGGATTCCTGCCAGGTACTGTTAGATCAGCTCTTTCGGTTTACACAAATCATTGCACGTACACGATAGGCTACAATGGTACGTTGAATTACAATTGCGTGTAAATATTTCCCGTTACTGCACAAGGTACCCATTGGTTGGTATATATTTGTTTGAACTTGTACCACCACCCTGTCCCATCAGGGCGATTCGGGAGGGCCCCTTGTCTGCCAGATGGTAAACGGGACCTGGGTGCAGGCAGGAGTGGTGAGTTTCGGGCTGGGTTGCGCCGAGGCCAATCAGCCAGGTGTGTACGCCAGGCTCACCAGCTACTCCAGTTTCATCAGCGACAACATACCGGAGGTCGGACTGTACGGGCGCGCTCATCGGCACCGGTTCGATGGGGCTGCAATGGCGGTGCTCGGCTGTTTGTCCGCCATGCTGGTCCTGCATTGGCTATAAGTAAGCTTTGACAAATTGACTTTTGGGTAGGTAAAACCGGGCCAAATGAAGAATCTCTCGTAACTTGCAACTCATATGAACATGAAGCAATATGCACCAAGAAATGTAATATAATTTTTAAATTTGTAGTAGTGAATCAAGTGTGATTCAAAATGTTTTGATACATTTGTACTTTAAATGGGAACTGTGAGCTGTATTCATTTTGATTTTGTAATAAATGTGATTCAATACTGTGAGCCCTACAGCTTGTGGGCTGAAAAACTGATTTTCAAAGGAAGAGCGATCCGAAGTTTAAAAAAAAATCCACAAATGATCATATTTTTGATCATAACATTTTTCAAATATTGTTTGTTGCTCGGAGGACTAGTAATGCTTTATATTGGAGGCAAACAACTATAGTGTGTGGGTGGTGCGTCAAAAAAAAACTAACACTTTTTGTTTGTATAAAATACAAAACAAATTCGAATCATTTATTAACATTCACAGGCTGACAGTTGATTTTGTGGTTTTAGGTCTAGAAGACCAACATAAAAAGAAACTGCAACGTAAAGCTACTTTTAAATTAATTCATTCAGTCAGAAAATTCCTACATTCAAACATGTGCGGCACTCAGTCAGGCGTCAGGTGGAATGGAATCAGTGAGGATCATGGGAGACCCGAGCTGGAGCTCCTGCTGCAGCGACTCCAAGTCGGCCGGAGTCATTCTGTGAACTTCGCTCCAATCGGATAAAAGCGAGGCGGAGAGCGGAGCAGAATCGTAACTGTTGAAGGCAAACGAAAAGTCGCAGTTGTACTGGCATGTGCATAACGTACACTACGCGACTTTTTCTGTTAAACCTGCAATTTTACCCGAAAGCCAAATATCCCGAATAGTTTATGACTCACCTGTCTCGGTCGCAGTGCTGCAGTTCCGTAAGCGACTGCGTAAGAAGATCGTCCAGGTCGAAGCCCACCCCATATCCTGCCCCGCTGCCTTTGGGAGTGACAGAAAACACCGGGGGCAACACGTCCTCAACCTGAGATGGAAGAACACAAAGTTGAAGCCACTTTTGCCATTCTGAGCTGCTACCCCATTGAAACCTTCTACGTAGGACTTCAACCAATTGGCCCCGACATTAGGTACAACTGTACAAAACATCACCAACTGTCAGACCTTGTAAAAAGGTGCAGTACCCCACCAACCCCTTCGCTGCCTATCCCCGTCCTCCCGGAATGAGACGCACCTGAGACTTGGAGAGCTGCAGTGTTACTGTGTGGATGTCAGGAGCGATGGAGGGGCCCTGCTCTGCCGTCTCTGTGAACCCCAAACTGGGATGAGCTTGCGTGGGGAGCCCTAAGGCCCCGCAGATTTGGTTTGCAGCCCGTGGCCCCAATTTGTCCCCACTGGAAGAACACAGCTTCTCCCCGGTCCCGGCATTAGCAACCAAGAGAGAGACGTGATGGTGATTGTGGCCGCCGATTTCTCCGTTGGCTTCGCTGGTGTTTAGTGTGGTCGGGCCTTTGGTCAAAAAAGTCTCCAGTGGTAGCAGCTGCGTCTGAGAGTCGGCTAAGGCTTGACTTTGCATCGGGAGAAAGTTCTGCTGTGGCGGTGTCCTGTGCGATTTTGCGTGTTGTGATGATCTGGTCTCTAATTGCTGTCCGCTCCAATTACCGAAGCAGTTGAACCCACTTGGGCCGCCGCTGTCGTTGTGAGGTTTGAGCGTGTTGTTCTTAACAAAGCCGCCGGAGACGGCCATCAGGTCCACGCAGCCGCTTACAGCAAGGACGATATCTGCTGGTTTCTTCTGGCTCATTGAAAAGAGGAGTTGCTGGTTTTTGCCTTGAGGCGGGTGCAAACTGGACTGACTGGCTCGGACTTGAGAGATTAGCTGCTCGTGAGATGGAAACTTTGTTGTTCCCTTTTCAGGTTTGTTGTTGGGTGAACCTTGAGCGTTGTCACCCACAACACAATTCACATTAAAGTCTTTATTCTTGCCTCCCTCACTGTTAGACGTGTGGGATTTGTCATTGCGGCTGTCCATCATCTTTGTCCAGCGCTGCAAGAGGCTCTTATCGTTGTCGCTCAGCAGGACCCCGCCCAGCGAGTCCCCACGCCTTCCCTCTCGTCTCTCCTTCTCCTTCAGTTTCTTCTCCCTCTCCCTGGCTCGTTCCTGCCTCTTCCTCCTCTTCTCCTCACGCTCTCGCTGGCGCTCCTGAGCAGTGACCGGGCGTCGCGACTCTGGATTGGAAACCACCGAGGATGATCCTCCTCCCCCAGTGGCGACCTCTGTCCCCAGTGCAGCGACACCTCCATCTGAAATGGAAATTAGAAAGATTAATTAGAGATCCAAGCCGGGTTCCGTTTATAGCCTGCTACGTATTTTAAATCGAAAATTAAATCAAGCCTGCATTAAAAAGTTATGAGTTACGGGGGGAAGCAACATACCAACCCTGGCTTTATTTCGGAATAAAGCTGCTTTCAGAGCTGCTTTGGTGTCTTCTGATATGGCCCCATCTTTCCTGGGCCCCTCCGAGGCACCTTGGGGAGGCTTCTGGTTCATTGCCAGGGACTGTGAGAGGCTGTGGGACAGTGACTGAGCTTGGGCAGCGGACAGCGAAAGAGAAGGCACAGTACTGGCTAAAGGTGTCATGGAGGAAGAAGGCTGGTTCTGGTTCTGGTTGGGCACAGGCCGCCTTTCCTGCCCTTCATTGTCCCGCATCGCATCAGCGTCGTGACTGGACACGGGTGTGGTCAAATCGATGGTCTCCGGCTGGCCGCTATCCGAGTTGGCGCTGGGCATGTCCACGTCGACCGGGCCGCTTTCGCGTTTTGTGAGGCACGGTAAATTGATGGCATCTTTGTTACACGTGTCCATTTGATTTGTGAACGTCCGGTTCATTTCGGCTGGTCCTCGTTGCTGCGCTAATGCCATCTCTCTCGATTGTGAGGTTTTCTCGTGTTTGCCGAGAACCTGTGCGGACTCGCTCAGGCTAGTCGAGGAAATCTCAGCGACACACTGACTGCTTTGCGTGGCGGCGGCTCCTCCTCCGCTTCCGCCATTCGCCCGAACCAAGGGCCGAAACTGAAGCCTCTGCCGCGAGCCCTGCTTGTTCCTATGAAAGTCCTGGATCTCCACGAGAATTTCCTCTTTGATCTGCTCCTTGCTCATGGGAAGCTTGTCAAATTCAAAGTCGAACGCCGGCACGCAGATGGGCTCGTCGTCGGGATCGTGGTACTTGGCCAGGTACGGATGTTCCAGTGCCTGAGTCACACTGATTCGCTCACGTGGGTCAAAGCGGAGCATGGACGCAAGCAGATCCAAAGCCCCCGGCTCAGCTTGGGGGTACAATTTGGCTAAGGACACGGGAGATTGGGACGGAAGACTCTGAACGTAGGAGCGCACCCTGTCGGCTCTGATAGCACCGATCAACCCCTTGGGAGGGGTGCCCAACACGGACAAAATAAGCTGGAGCTGGTGGACGTAGTGCTTGCCAGGAAAAAGCTGCTTTCTCCCCAACATTTCCGCAAAGATGCAGCCCACGGACCACATGTCGATGGCCAAAGTGTAGTGATTCAGGGACAGGAGCAGCTCGGGAGCTCGATACCATCTTGTCGCCACGTATTCGGTCATGAACGAATGCGATTCCTCAGGGTGGGAGCTCAGACCCCTGGCCATGCCAAAGTCGCCGATTTTTAACTCGCAGTTCTCGTTCACCAGCAGGTTGGAGGGCTTGAGATCCCGGTGGATAACGTTGGCAGAGTGCACGTACTTAAGGCCGCGGAGGAGCTGGTACAGGAAGTAGCGCGTGTGCTCCGGGGTGAGCGCTTGGGCCGAGTGGATGATCTGGTGCAAGTCACTCTCCATGAGGTCCAGCACCACATACCTGCAAACACAATCGGAATAAGAGAAAGTGAACCAGAGAAAAATGCCCCCTTTTGTACTCGGGTAAAGGATTTAAATCAGTATTAATAATTGTTATACGAACAGAGGAATGCTTCTTGTCACATTATGCATTTGTGTCATAACTTGAGTACATACACAGACTTGAATGCTGAGTGAGGAAGTTTCGGCTGCAGGATGTCTTTGATGGCGATGATGTTGTCGTGTTTGAAGTGCTTGAGAATTTTCAGCTCCCTCAAGGTGCGCTTGGCATTTGTCACCACTTCGAAGGCGTTGGAGATCTTCTTTATCGCCACCTGCTGGCCTAAGGTACGTCAAGCATGTGAAAGTTTGAGTACAGTATTGCACATCTTGTCTGACTGCACAAATTAGTTTTTGGTCAAGTTGAACCCCAGCTAATTTTTAATTGGTGGATTTTTATGTATAAAGGCAAGTGTGAATTTTGAGTTGCATGCATTCAGAGTACACGTTGGGCGGCAACATACAATAAGAGGCAGAGAAGGTCCCTTACTAAGTGCCAGTAATAGTAATTGTTTCCACAGAGTAGAGAGAATATATGCAAGTGGTTAATTTTGTACAGTATGGTTTAGGAATCAAACTTGGGTTATTTCACAGGTGGGTCTGGAAGTTCATTTATCTGCCATAAATTGTCTCTTTTCTATGCATACAAAATGTTGATTTCAAGTCAATTAATCCGTACCGTTATCTCGTCTCCTGGCAGATGACACGACGCCATAGGCACCGGTGCCGATGGTTTCAATGACATCATACTCCTCGCCCACATCAAACTTCACATCCAACGAGTGCTTCTTGAGCAAAGCCAAGTTTTTGGCAGTTGTGCTGGTGTCTGTGTTGCCGCTCATCGACTTGACCGCATGCTGGTTCTCGTCGCCTTTTACGTCTGTCATTCTTTCTGGCGCCACGGCCACAGCTTGACAGTTTTGACCATCCCCATGCTCATCAGATGACATCTCTGTGGAAATGAGAGGGACACGTTATGATCAAAGGTAATATACAGATTTTGTTTGACTTAATTGTGAATGTGGGCAGAGATTCTTTATTGGGTAAATTGAGACTATATCGTCACTATTTCAGGATAAAGATGCAGTGTGACATTTTGGTTTGGTGGTGTGCAGTGAACGTAAACTATGTGCTTCTAGTTCCACTTTGGCCCATTCAATAACAAACTAAGCAACTTTGTTCAGTTAAATGACCGACAGATGACGCTGAGGAAATAACCATTTATTCTTTGACAGCAATGAAGGAAGCACCTTCACATACAACACGCTCTCTAAATTGAAATCTCCTTGTAAGTTAAATAAAATAGTAATGCTTAGCAACAAGCCAAAGATTGCAACGTCAGAAAGACAGTACAGTATCTCCCCATCTCTCATGGCAGGGGCGTAGCCTTGTCAACGACAAATAATGGAAGTCACTGTCATTTTTGACTAAATGTAACCAATCGTGGAGCTGTGTTTCAGCGTAACAGAACAGTCGTTCACCTTTCGAGCTCACCCAAGCGTCCGTTAATTGAGCCTTTTTAATCCTTCGGTAGCATAGCAGCGTATTGTTTTTGTCTGCCGTTTCCTTGTCTTTATCTTCTTCTTCTGTGACCTCTCAAGGCGGTCGCCAGGAAACAACTTGCACGACCGCCATCTGGTGGACAGAAAAATACACCCGCGAGTTTGAAAAGCGTTCGCTTTCACCCCGTTTTGCGACACGGGCCGTTTTATGACTTGAAATACAACAGCACAGCCTGGTTTATAATCACGTCGATGTTACTGCAGCAAATCTTAAAAAAAAATTGAGGAATTATTTTTGGAGGAATAGCATCTAGTCCAAGGCAGAAGTTGTGCGTGTCCGGGAGGTCTCATAACGGAAAAATACCCCACGTGACATTATGATTGGCCTGTGTGGAACCAATCAATGTTAAGTGACGTCATGCTGCACGCTCCAATCGAAATAGAGAAGGCAGGATACAACCCTCATACGCTACATTTGCTTTTACGATCTTTTTATTTTGCAATTACATTTTTATATTAATTTAATCAATTATTCACAATCAAACTATCTGTATTAGCAAATAATTGAATAATCAAACTTTGGTTTAAGCAAAACGCAATGATAAAGTATATGTAGCGAGATCATTACATGTCAAATGACAGTAATCATTGGAAAGATATGGAAATTAAAAACCACATAACTTTATCTTTGACTGATATTTTTTATCACGTGAACTAAATCCGCAATGTAAACTTAAAGTGCATTTATTGAACCATGTGCAGTATTTTTGTGTTCCCATATTGGCTAGTAGTTGCATTGATGAGGTAAATTTACTGGACATAGCGAGTATTTGTACTTGAGTGTGTGGATATAACTAGGAACTTGCTAAATAAATAGAATTACGCCACTGCTGTTCCCGGTCTGGGCCAAAATCTGGCAAACCAATGAAAAGGAGGGGCTAGAACTCTACGGCCAATCAACAAACGAAAAGGCGGATTTAGAACCGACGAGCCAATCAACTTTTGAAATACGTGGACGCACACGTTCCAGCCTACATTTGCTGCTTGCAATTTTATTCCTTGCTGGCGAAGGATTGGACGTCATTTTATTTTTATTTTGCGTGGATTTAGACATGGCAGCAGCAGAAGGCATGCCCAAGTGGGATAGAACAGCGCGCGTGTTTTTGTGCGTCTTTGGTTTGATTTTGTCAGTTTACGCGCTTCACGTGGAATTGTCCCGCGAGCACGACCCTGCATACAGAGCGATGTGCGACCTGGGAGAGTCAGTCAGCTGCTCCAAAGTTTTCACATCCAGGTGTTGTTTATTTTTACCGCACTTTATCGAGTATTGAAAGAATGCGCCCGCTGTCCACGGTGATGCCGTCTTGGAGGTTTGACTTGCCCGTTTTGGTCGAAATCCGCGCCCCCCCCCCTCTCTTCGCCCTTTAGTGCCACGTTTTAAAGCCCCCACTCTCACGGAGGACTTCTCACCTAAATCGAAATCTAGCGTCCTTATCTTGTATCACCTCCCACCTAAATTCCATGATTTGCATCAGCAAGATTTTTGTGGGCGCAATCATGCCATAATTACATTTTTACATTAGGTGACAGAGCATTGGAGTCCGTTGACCCCAAATTGTGTAATGCACTTACCTTGGAGGTAAAAGCTTGTTTGAGTTGTTAAAATCTATGTCTGAATTTGACGTATGTAAAGCACTTGGTGAGTCCTCGTTGTGAAAACACTTTGCACTCATAATACAATATACAAAATGTCTTTATGTGCTTATCCCTTTAGTTAATGTTCTATAGCAATATATTCATTTTTATACAATTTATTTTTCAGTATACGTTGCTCATATGTTTTCATTTATCTTTTTACAGATGGGGACGTGGTTTTGGCTTGGTCCAGTTCTTTGTTGCCCAAGATAGCCCTCTGAACCAGCCCAACAGTGTTCTTGGAATCATATTTTACACTCTGCAGTTTGGCCTGGGTTAGTTTGCTATTTCCAAATGACAGAGTACGGTTACTCGATACTATGTGTGGTTGTAAGCAGCAACAACAACAAAAAGCGGAAACAGGAATGTTGGTCTGCATTCCAGCTGAATTCGCTGTACGCTAGTTTGCATGGAAGTGAATGTTATACTCTGCAAAAATTGTTTTTTATTTTTAGTCATTTTCTTTGTACTGTAATTGTTAAAGGGAAAAACTATTTTTTTCGTACCTCGCCAATCTATATATATATATATATATATATATATATATATATATATATATATATATATATATATATATATATATATATATATGTGTGTTTTCTAATTCTTGTTTTTGTCACAGGTCTTTCCCTGTCCAAAAAGGCCGCTCTGTTTTTGGTGTTCTCCTCCTGGGTGTCTGTGGCGGGCTCCCTCTACCTCGCTTCTATTCTAGCTTTTGTCCTGGGAGATTTCTGCATGGTGTGCGTGTCTACATACATCGTCAACTTTGCCTTGCTCTACACCAACCTCAAGCGAAGGAGCACGATCGAAGGGAAGAAGGAGAAAGCAGGCTAATCCTCATTCCAAAAAAGGTGTTATATTCAACACCCTTTTCTCTCTCCTGGTCCAAAGTAACGTTTCCGGTGTTACTGCCTTGTTTACCCCTGCTGAGACTTTTTTACAAAAACAGGATTCATCTCATTTATTTTTTTTTCAGTTTACAGTCAATGATTTTAAACATGTTTGTTGTCTGTTCTTATGCATTTGATAATACTGTGTTGAAAAATAAAGTTGACAGAGGTTACTGTGTTTTGTGGAACTCAAATAAGATTAAAAACTAATCATAAAATCGTAGCAGCTGAAACAAAATTAAAATTATGCTAAGGGCCTCCTTTGGCTGTTGTTGTAGTACTCCAAAAAGCCACAAGATGGCGACAAAGCACGGAAGGTAATACGTCTATTGTACAAAGCCTTAAAAATGTCAATCAGATTTAAAAAAAAAAAAGAAAAGAAGAAATTACTGTTTTATGTTACGTGGGTTGTTTTTGGGCTTCTTCTTTGTTGTATTTGTTACCAGAATTGCTTGCCAGGCCGGATCAAAGGCTCTCATGGCTCCACAGCTTTCCCACCACTATTTGAAAGAATGCAAATGTCCCTTGATGACCGTCTGACATTCTTCAGCACACCTTGCCTTGGCGGAAAAGTAACTTGGTCTGTCTGCATTTTCGTCTCAGCTTTTAGTAGTTTTTACACAAAACCGGTTGTTTCCGCCCATGCAATTTGCACATCAACATACCGGTAGTTGCTTTCACAGCGAGGCCGCCCCTGTATTGGGGAAGGCTAAAAAAAAAAAAAAGTGAAATTTAAAGAGAAAATTCTAGCATGCTTGTAAAATCAGTTTGAGCCATAATCAAATGCATTTGCAGATAATGGTGAGTATTCAATTGGTTTTCATTTTATTTTTAGCGAAAACAGTGGCCGGTGATCCAGTTTGGTTGCTGGGTATGCCTACACAAAAAACTTTACACAAATAAGGTTTTGAGTTTTTCCATTGCATGATTGGCGGGTTTAAATCAGGGCGTGTCACCGATCTTTTTTTTTGTGATTAAAGCCTATACAAACCATTTTAACTTGTCTTTAAAGTGCCTAGTTGTAGTTATCGCCTTGTGAAAGAGCCCTGCCGAGAAAGATGGAAGTGCGTGAGGAGGGAAGAAATGAAAATGAAAATCCAACTTGACCTTCAGTGTCAGCATCGGTGCTTCAGACTGGCAAGGTGACAAGAGTGCCACGTTGTTGGCCGCGAGTTGAAGCACATCATGAAAAAAAGGTGGAATAACGAGGTTAGATTGTCTGGGACGATGCAGATTTGATTGACATGTCAGTAGCAAATAGTCAACGACTGCAATTTACAAAGAGCCGGAAGGATGCACATTTCTTGGTCGAAAATGTTGTTTGTCGACTCTTTGAGATGTCAAGTATTTGTAGTATTTACCACAAACATCGTAAGCTAACTGATGATCGCAATGGAAGTGATGAGAATCGCGTTGTGGGTGATTGTGCGTGTGGGAGGGGCTCGACTCATAGCAGGTGACTATCCCACTCAAACTTAAATACGGCGAAGCATGCCAGATTTGTGCATTTACACAATGGCTTGGAGGGAATGGCTCAATATATTGGTTCTGGTCAGCTTTTTAACTGCAAGTAAGTCGCACTGAAATTCTGTTCGGGTTTGAGAATTAACAAGTCACCCAAATATGATGTAGTCATGCTTTGGTGATCATTTGGCAAACCTGAGCGGTGGTTAGATGTGGTGTAATTAATTGTTTATATGTAAGTGATTATTCTCCTCATACACTATAATAGAATCCTTTGTTTAACGTTTTTTAAATATTTTTTTTATGATTCCTACAAATGATTTGTATTTTGTGATGCATACGATATTAGATTAAAAAAAAAAACATTTCGACGCAACTTTTGTTTAGTTTCTGTGTCATAAAATATAAGTTTATAATATATAGTATTATTGAGAAAATGTAAATTTAGGGTTATGAAGGTCAATTTAAATCTAAAAAAATATATATATCATAAACCAATTTATATATGTGCTTAGTTTAATAATTGCCACGTCTAAGTTTTTCAACATTAAAGTCAAAGTTAGAAAAATTTTTTGGAAGGAGCTAACTGCTTTAAATATGCTGTATATTTTTCAGAAAATGAAGTCACTAATAGGTGTGTTTAGCTATTTAATGTCAACCAACCTGTTTTGAACAAGAAATGTTTTGTGTGTGCGTGCGTGTGCTTGTTTCCTCAGTGTCACATGCTCAGCTGGATGGTAAGTTCACATTTATATTTATAAGAATTTCTCTGAGTGAATCAACGAGAATTCATCATAACCTGCCTTTCCTAGTGTGTGGCATTCCTCTCCTGAACACAAAGATTGTTGGCGGCGGTGATGCTCGAGAAGGAAGTTGGCCCTGGCAGGCCAGTCTGCAGAATTCCGGCGTCCATATTTGTGGTGGTTCGCTCATCAACAACGAGTGGGTATTATCTGCTGCCCACTGTTTTTCCAGGTAGGTCACTTTAACATGAAGACATTTCGTCTGTATCGCTTTTGTTTGGGCCGTCTAACATTTGACACTTTCTTTGCAGCTTAAGTACAAGTACCCCCGGGTGGGAAATTTCTCTCGGTCGTCACAACCTGCAGGAAAAAAACTCAAATGAAGTGACCCAAACTGTGGACGCAATCATTTTGCATCCCGGCTTTGACATTTTCAGCTTCGACAATGACATTGCTCTTCTCAGACTCTCCTCACCAGTCACATTCACGGATTACATCAGACCTGTGTGTCTGGCAGCCAATGGCAGTGTGTTCAACAATGGTACTGATAGCTGGGTCACTGGTTGGGGAAGAGTCCAGGGAGGAGGTAAGGCACAGCAGCCTTTCGGTAAAGTCGGAGTAGAAATTCTGTCGGAATAAAACATTGTAATGAAATGTGTTTTTTCCTAATCCACTGCCGGTGTCTTTTTTAGAGTTACTTCCCTCTCCTCAAACTCTACAAGAAGTAGAAGTCCCAGTTTTGGGAAACAGACAGTGTAACTGCTTAAATGGCGTGGGTTTGATCACAGATAATATGATCTGCGCTGGTTTTCTAGAAGGAGGAAAAGACGCTTGTAAGGTGGGTCACGGCTGGTTATTTATTTATTTTTTTTAGGTAAAAGATGTAATGACAGACAATTCCCGTTTGCATCCTCAGGGTGACGCAGGAGGTCCAATAGTGAGTGAGCAGGATTCTATCTGGATCCAGTCTGGAATCGTCAGTTTTGGATTCGGCTGCGCTCTGCCCAATAAAGCAGGAGTTTATACAAGAGTGTCCCGCTACCAGTCTTGGATCAGCTCCCACATCTCCTCTGATGAACCGGGCTTTGTGCCGTTCAACTCCAATGGACTGGATGCTGACAGAAACTACGCTTGTCCTGGTCTGCCGCCTCCTCCAACTGAAGAACCGGCTACAATTGAAGATCTAGTGCCGAGCCTGTCAAGTGCTGAATGTGAGTCATAATCACCGTCGCCTTGGCAAAATACTCTCCATTCTCATGACACAATGTGATATCCAGCATAAATATATTTTTGGCCACTTTAGAAATGATAACCACTTCAGTTCCACCCCCAAGGGTAGGGAAGCAAAAGTGGTGCAGCAACTTAGAAAAATGACAGAAGCACTTTGAGTTCTTGATCAAGTTGGTTTGCTGTTGGTCAGCATTTTGATTTTGCGTGAGTATCCCCGGGCTATAATGTGCCGGAATGTTTGCAGTGTGTGGAATACCATCGCGGAAGAACAAGGTAGTTGGAGGAAAAGTTACCTTCGAAGGAAGTTGGCCGTGGCAAGCTAGTCTGCAGACTTTTGGTAACCATGTTTGTGGCGGCACTCTCATAAACAGCGAGTGGGTACTCTCTGCTGCCCACTGCTTCGCCAGGTGGGTCAGCCCAACATAAAGCAATACACCTTTTTTCTGCTCTGACCATCTAACCGTTGGTATTCTCCCCATAGCATTAATACCACTGGGTGGTCAGTTTCTCTCGGTCGTAGGAACCTTGAGGGCATCGAACCAAACGAAGTGACCCGGAGTGTTGCCGCCATCATTTTGCATCCATTATTTGACAATTCAATTTTCGACAATGACGTCGCTCTGCTGCAACTCTCATCTGCAGTCGAGTTCAATGCCTATGTTAGACCCGTGTGTTTGGCGGCCAATACCAGCGTGTTCAACAATGGGACTAAAAGCACGGTCACCGGTTGGGGATCAGTCCAGGAAGGCGGTAAGGGACTTCTTCGGTTTTACGTAGCATGTAACTAAAAAAAATAACTAACTCTTCATCATATTTGTTGACTATACTTCATTAGTGCCTCTCCCGTCCCCTCAAACGCTTCAAGAAGTAGAAGTCCCAGTTCTGGGAAACAGACAGTGTAACTGCCTAATTGGAGACGACTTAGTCACAGAAAATATGATCTGTGCTGGTTTTCTAGAAGGAACCAAAGATGCTTGTCAGGTAGACTACTTCTCATTTCCGACTTGGTTTTAAAACCTCAAAAGATATCTCAACACACGATTTTTCTCTCCACTCCCTCAGGGAGACTCAGGTGGTCCAATGATGAGTGAGCAAGAGTCTATCTGGATCCAGTCTGGAATAATCAGTTTTGGATATGGCTGTGCTCGACAAAATAAACCAGGAGTTTACTCCCGAGTGTCCCGCTACCAGTCGTGGATCGACTCCCACATCGGTTCTGATAAACCGGGTTTTGTGCAGTTCAACTCCAGGGGACTGGATGCTGATCGCAACTACACGTGTTCTCGAGCAGCTCCTAATGATCTGCCCAGTGCTGAATGTATGTTCCACTGCACATACATTGCATGTGAGACTGGATTCTTCTTGCATTTTAGTGATTTATTTTTTGGCAGTGTGTGGCAGCCCAACACTGAAGACAAAAATTGTGGGTGGTGAAGATGCTCAAGAGGGAAGTTGGCCCTGGCAGGCCAGTCTGCAGATTTCCGGTCGCCACGTTTGTGGTGGTTCGCTCATAAACAGAGAGTGGGTGATGTCCGCTGCCCACTGCTTCTCTAGGTGGGTCAGCCTCACATGAAGACATCTGCATTTCTTCTCCTTTGACCAACTAACCGTTGGCATTTTCTCTTTAGCTCAAATACCTTCGGATGGGAAATTTCTCTCGGCCGTCAGAACTTGCTAGGAAACAACCCAAATGAAGTGACCAAAACTGTGGCCGCAATCATTTTGCATCCAGGCTTCAGCATTTTCAGCTTGGACAATGACATCTCTCTGCTGAGACTTTCCTCACCAGTCACATTGTCAGAGTACATCAGACCCGTGTGTCTGGTTGACGGTGGTAGTGTGTTCAACAAGGGTACTGACAGCTGGGTCACTGGATGGGGAAGAGTCCTGGAAGGAGGTGAGGCTCTGAACCTGCAATAAAATGGACTTTTCCTTCATAAAACTTTGGAATAAAATGAGTGTGTACCTGATACACTGCCAATGTTTTGTTTAGTACCTCTCCCCTTCCCCGCAATGCTACAAGAAGTGAACGTCCCAGTAGTGGGAAATCGACAGTGTAACTGCCTACTTGGAGTGGGTCTCGTCACAGACAACATGATCTGTGCTGGTTTTCTAGAAGGAGGGAAAGATGCTTGTCAGGTAGACTGATTCTAATTTCCTACTTTTTGTTTTTAAGTACAATATATTTTGACCGACAATTCCTCTTTACATCCTCAGGGTGACTCAGGAGGTCCAATGGTGAGCAAGCAGGGTTCTATTTGGATGCAATCTGGCATCGTGAGTTTTGGATTTGGCTGTGCTCGGCCAAATAATCCAGGAGTTTACGTACGAGTGTCCCGCTACCAGTCGTGGATCAACTCCCACATCAGCTTTGATAAACCGGGCTTTGTGCATTTCAACTCCAGTGGGCTGGATGTCGATAGCAGCTACACTTGCCCTGGTTTGCCTCCTCCTCCTACTGAAGGATCAGCTACAATTGAAGATCTAGTGCCGAGCGTATCAAGTGCAGTATGTGGCATCACACCACTGAACACAAAAATTGTTGGGGGTGGAGATGCTCAAGAAGGAAGTTGGCCCTGGCAGGCGAGTGTGCAGAATTTTGGGATCCATGTTTGTGGTGGTTCGCTCATTAACAGAGAGTGGGTGATGACCGCTGCCCAGTGCTTCTCCAGGTGGGTCACCCAAACATGAAGACGCATAAAATTCTTCTGCTTTGCCTATCTAACCACCGGCATTCTCTCTGTTAGCACAAGTATCCTTGGATGGTCGGTTTCTCTTGGTCTGCGGAACCTACAGGGCAACAATCCAAAAAGAGTGTCCAGAAATGTTGCCGCAATTATTTTGCATCCAGGATTCAACATTTTTAGCTTGGACAATGACATCGCTCTGCTCAGACTCTCTTCACCGGTCTCGTTCACAGACTACATTAGACCTGTGTGTCTGGCATCCAGTGACAGCGTTTTCAACAATGGCACTCACAGCTGGGTCACCGGTTGGGGAACGATTGAGGAAGCAGGTGAGGTACTTTACGAGTAATACGGTAAACTTTCATAACGATTTTGTAGTAATTGCACATGTCATTTATGAATCAGACCTGATGTAGTGATATTGTATGATTTAGTGTCCCTGCCCTTCCCTGGAACATTGCAAGAAGTGGAAGTCCCAGTAGTGGGAAACAGACAGTGTAACTGCCTGAACGGAGTTGGTGAAGTAACGGATAACATGATCTGTGCTGGTTTTCTAGAAGGAGGGAAAGATGCTTGCCTGGTAGAGTACTTTTTTTCTGCCTCTTGGTGATTAAGTGTTGAAATAAGTTCTGACTGACATTTCCTCTTCATATTCCCAGGGTGACTCGGGAGGTCCAATGGTGAGCAAGCAGGACGCCATCTGGATCCAGTCTGGAATCGTCAGTTTTGGATTTGGATGTGCTCGACCCAATCTGCCCGGAGTCTACTCCAGAGTGTCCCGCTACCAGTCGTGGATCAACACTCACATCAGCTCTGATAAGCCGGGCTTTGTGCAGTTCAACTCCAGTGGGATGGATGCTGATAGCAACTACGCTTGTCCTGGTCTGCCTCTTCCTGTCACTGAAGGACCACATACCACTTTCACAACAGCTGCAGCGGAAACCGAAGTTCCAGTGCCCAGCATGTCAAGTGCTGAATGTGCGTCACAATCGCCACTACGTTGTCAAAATGCAATTCATGTGAATTAATATGAATCTTGATTTTGAATCCTTTCAATTTAGCTCCCGTGTTATGGCTGAGAGTGTTAAAGTGATCGGATTGTGGTTCTGCTTTGGCACACCCATCAAAATTGTGTTCTAGTTGCAATTTAGGTGTGTGGTCCCATTGTGGTTTTTCCCAAAGAGTATAGTGTCAAAAGTGGTGCCATAAAGCAGTCATTTGTCAAGTTTGAAAAATGGAAACAGGCGAAAATGGTGAAATAGTGTGTATATCATCAGTATTGTGTAACAATTACAAATAATTGACATTTTCTGGATATTACATATAAAATATCACTGGGATGTAATGAGGTCATCTGTTTTGCAGCGTGTGGCATTCCTCTCCTGAACACAAAGATTGTTGGCGGCGGTGATGCTCGAGAAGGAAGTTGGCCCTGGCAGGCCAGTCTGCAGAATTCCGGCGTCCATATTTGTGGTGGTTCGCTCATCAACAACGAGTGGGTATTATCCGCTGCCCACTGTTTTTCCAGGTAGGTCACTTTAACATGAAGACATTTCGTCTGTATCGCTTTTGTTTGGGCCGTCTAACATTTGACACTTTCTTTGCAGCTTAAGTACAAGTACCCCCGGGTGGGAAATTTCTCTCGGTCGTCACAACCTGCAGGAAAAAAACTCAAATGAAGTGACCCAAACTGTGGACGCAATCATTTTGCATCCCGGCTTTGACATTTTCAGCTTCGACAATGACATTGCTCTTCTCAGACTCTCCTCACCAGTCACATTCACGGATTACATCAGACCTGTGTGTCTGGCAGCCAATGGCAGTGTGTTCAACAATGGTACTGATAGCTGGGTCACTGGTTGGGGAAGAGTCCAGGGAGGAGGTAAGGCACAGCAGCCTTTCGGTAAAGTCGTAGTAGAAATTTTGTCGGAATAAAACATTGTAATGAAATGTGTTTTTTCCTAATCCACTGCCGGTGTCTTTTTTAGAGTTACTTCCCTCTCCTCAAACACTACAAGAAGTAGAAGTCCCAGTTTTGGGAAACAGACAGTGTAACTGCTTAAATGGCGTGGGTTTGATCACAGATAATATGATCTGCGCTGGTTTTCTAGAAGGAGGAAAAGACGCTTGTAAGGTGGGTTACGGCTGGTTATTTATTTTTTTTTTAGGTAAAAGATGTAATGACAGACAATTCCCGTTTGCATCCTCAGGGTGACGCAGGAGGTCCAATAGTGAGTGAGCAGGATTCTATTTGGATCCAGTCTGGAATCGTCAGTTTTGGATTCGGCTGCGCTCGGCCCAATAAAGCAGGAGTTTATACAAGAGTGTCCCGCTACCAGTCTTGGATCAGCTCCCACATCTCCTCTGATGAACCGGGCTTTGTGCAGTTCAACTCCAATGGACTGGATGCTGACAGAAACTACGCTTGTCCTGGTCTGCCGCCTCCTCCAACTGAAGAACCGGCTACAATTGAAGATCTAGTGCCGAGCCTGTCAAGTGCTGAATGTGAGTCATAATCGCCGTCGCCTTGGCAAAATACTCTCCATTCTCATGACACAATGCGATATCCAGCATAAATATATTTTTGGCCACTTTAGAAATGATAACCACTTCAGTTCCCACCCCAAGGGTAGGGAAGCAAAAGTGGTGCAGCAACTTAGAAAAATGACAGAAGCACTTTGAGTTCTTGATCAAGTTGGTTTGCTGTTGGTCAGCATTTTGATTTTGCGTGAGTATCCCCGGGCTATAATGTGCCGGCATGTTTGCAGTGTGTGGAATACCATCGCGGAAGAACAAGGTAGTTGGAGGAAAAGTTACCTTCGAAGGAAGTTGGCCGTGGCAAGCTAGTCTGCAGACTTTTGGTAACCATGTTTGTGGCGGCACTCTCATAAACAGCGAGTGGGTACTCTCTGCTGCCCACTGCTTCGCCAGGTGGGTCAGCCCAACATAAAGCAATACACCTTTTTTCTGCTCTGACCATCTAACCGTTGGTATTCTCCCCATAGCATTAATACCACTGGGTGGTCAGTTTCTCTCGGCCGTAGGAACCTTGAGGGCATCGAACCAAACGAAGTGACCCGGAGTGTTGCCGCCATCATTTTGCATCCATTATTTGACAATTCAATTTTCGACAATGACGTCGCTCTGCTGCAACTCTCATCTGCAGTCGAGTTCAATGCCTATGTTAGACCCGTGTGTTTGGCGGCCAATACCAGCGTGTTCAACAATGGGACTAAAAGCACGGTCACCGGTTGGGGATCAGTCCAGGAAGGCGGTAAGGGACTTCTTCGGTTTTACGTAGCATGTAACTAAAAAAAATAACTAACTCTTCATCATATTTGTTGACTATACTTCATTAGTGCCTCTCCCGTCCCCTCAAACGCTTCAAGAAGTAGAAGTCCCAGTTCTGGGAAACAGACAGTGTAACTGCCTAATTGGAGACGACTTAGTCACAGAAAATATGATCTGTGCTGGTTTTCTAGAAGGAACCAAAGATGCTTGTCAGGTAGACTACTTCTCATTTCCGACTTGGTTTTAAAACCTCAAAAGATATCTCAACACACGATTTTTCTCTCCACTCCCTCAGGGAGACTCAGGTGGTCCAATGATGAGTGAGCAAGAGTCTATCTGGATCCAGTCTGGAATAATCAGTTTTGGATATGGCTGTGCTCGACAAAATAAACCAGGAGTTTACTCCCGAGTGTCCCGCTACCAGTCGTGGATCGACTCCCACATCGGTTCTGATAAACCGGGTTTTGTGCAGTTCAACTCCAGGGGACTGGATGCTGATCGCAACTACACGTGTTCTCGAGCAGCTCCTAATGATCTGCCCAGTGCTGAATGTATGTTCCACTGCACATACATTGCATGTGAGACTGGATTCTTCTTGCATTTTAGTGATTTATTTTTTGGCAGTGTGTGGCAGCCCAACACTGAAGACAAAAATTGTGGGTGGTGAAGATGCTCAAGAGGGAAGTTGGCCCTGGCAGGCCAGTCTGCAGATTTCCGGTCGCCACGTTTGTGGTGGTTCGCTCATAAACAGAGAGTGGGTGATGTCCGCTGCCCACTGCTTCTCTAGGTGGGTCAGCCTCACATGAAGACATCTGCATTTCTTCTCCTTTGACCAACTAACCGTTGGCATTTTCTCTTTAGCTCAAATACCTTCGGATGGGAAATTTCTCTCGGCCGTCAGAACTTGCTAGGAAACAACCCAAATGAAGTGACCAAAACTGTGGCCGCAATCATTTTGCATCCAGGCTTCAGCATTTTCAGCTTGGACAATGACATCTCTCTGCTGAGACTTTCCTCACCAGTCACATTGTCAGAGTACATCAGACCCGTGTGTCTGGTTGACGGTGGTAGTGTGTTCAACAAGGGTACTGACAGCTGGGTCACTGGATGGGGAAGAGTCCTGGAAGGAGGTGAGGCTCTGAACCTGCAATAAAATGGACTTTTCCTTCATAAAACTTTGGAATAAAATGAGTGTGTACCTGATACACTGCCAATGTTTTGTTTAGTACCTCTCCCCTTCCCCGCAATGCTACAAGAAGTGAACGTCCCAGTAGTGGGAAATCGACAGTGTAACTGCCTACTTGGAGTGGGTCTCGTCACAGACAACATGATCTGTGCTGGTTTTCTAGAAGGAGGGAAAGATGCTTGTCAGGTAGACTGATTCTAATTTCCTACTTTTTGTTTTTAAGTACAATATATTTTGACCGACAATTCCTCTTTACATCCTCAGGGTGACTCAGGAGGTCCAATGGTGAGCAAGCAGGGTTCTATTTGGATGCAATCTGGCATCGTGAGTTTTGGATTTGGCTGTGCTCGGCCAAATAATCCAGGAGTTTACGTACGAGTGTCCCGCTACCAGTCGTGGATCAACTCCCACATCAGCTTTGATAAACCGGGCTTTGTGCATTTCAACTCCAGTGGGCTGGATGTCGATAGCAGCTACACTTGCCCTGGTTTGCCTCCTCCTCCTCCTACTGAAGGATCAGCTACAATTGAAGATCTAGTGCCGAGCGTATCAAGTGCAGTATGTGGCATCACACCACTGAACACAAAAATTGTTGGGGGTGGAGATGCTCAAGAAGGAAGTTGGCCCTGGCAGGCGAGTGTGCAGAATTTTGGGATCCATGTTTGTGGTGGTTCGCTCATTAATAGAGAGTGGGTGATGACCGCTGCCCAGTGCTTCTCCAGGTGGGTCACCCAAACATGAAGACGCATAAAATTCTTCTGCTTTGCCTATCTAACCACCGGCATTCTCTCTGTTAGCACAAGTATCCTTGGATGGTCGGTTTCTCTTGGTCTGCGGAACCTACAGGGCAACAATCCAAAAAGAGTGTCCAGAAATGTTGCCGCAATTATTTTGCATCCAGGATTCAACATTTTTAGCTTGGACAATGACATCGCTCTGCTCAGACTCTCTTCACCGGTCTCGTTCACAGACTACATTAGACCTGTGTGTCTGGCATCCAGTGACAGCGTTTTCAACAATGGCACTCACAGCTGGGTCACCGGTTGGGGAACGATTGAGGAAGCAGGTGAGGTACTTTACGAGTAATACGGTAAACTTTCATAACGATTTTGTAGTAATTGCACATGTCATTTATGAATCAGACCTGATGTAGTGATATTGTATGATTTAGTGTCCCTGCCCTTCCCTGGAACATTGCAAGAAGTGGAAGTCCCAGTAGTGGGAAACAGACAGTGTAACTGCCTGAACGGAGTTGGTGAAGTAACGGATAACATGATCTGTGCTGGTTTTCTAGAAGGAGGGAAAGATGCTTGCCTGGTAGAGTACTTTTTTTCTGCCTCTTGGTGATTAAGTGTTGAAATAAGTTCTGACTGACATTTCCTCTTCATATTCCCAGGGTGACTCGGGAGGTCCAATGGTGAGCAAGCAGGACGCCATCTGGATCCAGTCTGGAATCGTCAGTTTTGGATTTGGATGTGCTCGACCCAATCTGCCCGGAGTCTACTCCAGAGTGTCCCGCTACCAGTCGTGGATCAACACTCACATCAGCTCTGATAAGCCGGGCTTTGTGCAGTTCAACTCCAGTGGGATGGATGCTGATAGCAACTACGCTTGTCCTGGTCTGCCTCTTCCTGTCACTGAAGGACCACATACCACTTTCACAACAGCTGCAGCGGAAACCGAAGTTCCAGTGCCCAGCATGTCAAGTGCTGAATGTGCGTCACAATCGCCACTACGTTGTCAAAATACAATTCATGTGAATTAATTTGAATCTTGATGTTGAATCCTTTCAATTTAGCTCCCGTGGTATGGCTGAGAGTGTTAAAGTGATCGGATTGTGGTTCTGCTTTGGCACACCCATCATAATTGTGTTCTAGTTGCAATTTACGTGTGTGGTCCCATTGTGGTTTTTCCCAAAGAGTATAGTGTCAAAAGTGGTGCCATAAAGCAGTCATTTGTCAAGTTTGAAAAATGGAAACAGGTGAAAATGGTGAAATAGTGTGTATATCATCAGTATTGTGTAACAATTACAAATAATTGACATTTTCTGGATATTACATATAAAATATCACTGGGATGTAATGAGGTCATCTGTTTTGCAGCGTGTGGCATTCCTCTCCTGAACACAAAGATTGTTGGCGGCGGTGATGCTCGAGAAGGAAGTTGGCCCTGGCAGGCCAGTCTGCAGAATTCCGGCGTCCATATTTGTGGTGGTTCGCTCATCAACAACGAGTGGGTATTATCTGCTGCCCACTGTTTTTCCAGGTAGGTCACTTTAACATGAAGACATTTCGTCTGTATCGCTTTTGTTTGGGCCGTCTAACATTTGACACTTTCTTTGCAGCTTAAGTACAAGTACCCCCGGGTGGGAAATTTCTCTCGGTCGTCACAACCTGCAGGAAAAAAACTCAAATGAAGTGACCCAAACTGTGGACGCAATCATTTTGCATCCCGGCTTTGACATTTTCAGCTTCGACAATGACATTGCTCTTCTCAGACTCTCCTCACCAGTCACATTCACGGATTACATCAGACCTGTGTGTCTGGCAGCCAATGGCAGTGTGTTCAACAATGGTACTGATAGCTGGGTCACTGGTTGGGGAAGAGTCCAGGGAGGAGGTAAGGCACAGCAGCCTTTCGGTAAAGTCGGAGTAGAAATTCTGTCGGAATAAAACATTGTAATGAAATGTGTTTTTTCCTAATCCACTGCCGGTGTCTTTTTTAGAGTTACTTCCCTCTCCTCAAACTCTACAAGAAGTAGAAGTCCCAGTTTTGGGAAACAGACAGTGTAACTGCTTAAATGGCGTGGGTTTGATCACAGATAATATGATCTGCGCTGGTTTTCTAGAAGGAGGAAAAGACGCTTGTAAGGTGGGTCACGGCTGGTTATTTATTTTTTTAGGTAAAAGATGTAATGACAGACAATTCCTGTTTGCATCCTCAGGGTGACGCAGGAGGTCCAATAGTGAGTGAGCAGGATTCTATTTGGATCCAGTCTGGAATCGTCAGTTTTGGATTCGGCTGCGCTCTGCCCAATAAACCAGGAGTTTATACAAGAGTGTCCCGCTACCAGTCTTGGATCAGCTCCCACATCTCCTCTGATGAACCGGGCTTTGTGCAGTTCAACTCCAATGGACTGGATGCTGACAGAAACTACGCTTGTCCTGGTCTGCCTCTTCCTTTCATTAAAGGACTGCGTAACACTATCAGAACTGCAGCGTTAACCGAAGATCCAGTGCCCAGCATGTCAAGTGCTGAATGTGCGTCACAAAATCACCACTATGTTGTCAAAATGCAATTTATGTGAATTCATATGAATCTTGAATTTGAATGCTTTCAACTTAACTCCCGTGGTATGGCTGAGAGTGTTAAAGTGATGGGATTATGGTTCTGCTTTGGCACACCCATCATAATTGTGTTCTAGTTGCAACTTAGGTGTGCGGTACCATTGTGGTTTTTCCCAAAGAGGTTGGTGTCAAATGTGGTGCCGTAAACCACTGAGTTCTCACGTTTAAAAAATGGAAATATTCATTTCTTTCTTTCCCTTCTTTCTTTCATTTTCTGGATATTACACATTCAATATCAATGGGTTCTAATGAATGAATCTGTTTTGCAGTGTGTGGCTTCCCACCCTTGAACACAACAATTGTGAGTGGTGAAGATGCTCAAGAGGGAAGTTGGCCCTGGCAGGCGAGTGTGCAGATTTTTGGTAGCCACGTTTGTGGTGGTTCGCTCATAAACAGAGAGTGGGTGATGTCCGCTGCCCACTGCTTCCCCAGGTGGGTCAGCCCAACATAAAGCAATACACCTTTTTTCTGCTCTGACCATCTAACCGTTGGTATTCTCAATGTAGCACGAGTATCTTTGGATGGTCGGTTTCGCTTGGTCGCCAGAACATACAGGGAAACAACGCGAACGAAGTGTCGAGAAATGTTGCCGCAATTATTTTGCATCCAGGCTACAGCGTTTTAGACTCCGACGATGACATCGCTTTGCTCAGACTCTCGTTCCCAGTCACATTCACAGATTATATCAGACCTGTGTGTCTGGCATCCACTAGTAGCGTGTTCAACAATGGTACCGATGGCTGGATCACTGGTTGGGGAAAAGTCAAGGAAGGAGGTGAGGCATTGAACCGTCGTGAAAAATAGTGTTTTCCTTTTATAAAACTGTAAAATGCGGATTATTTGATACACTAACATTGTCTTGTTTAGTGCCTGTTCCTTTCCCCGGAGCGTTACAAGAAGTGGAAGTCCCAGTTCTGGGAAACAGACAGTGTAGCTGCCTAATTGGAGTGGATTTAGTCACAGACAAAAAGATCTGCGCTGGTTTTCTAGATGGACGGAAAGACACTTGTCGGGTAGACCACTTATTATACTTTCCTCCTTTTTGTAATATGAAAATATTTTTTTAGACACTTTTTCTCCACACCCTCAGGGAGACTCAGGAGGTCCAATGGTGAGCAAGCAGAATTCAATCTGGATCCAGTCTGGAATCGTCACTTTTGGATTTGGCTGTGCTGGGACAAATAATCCTGGCGTTTACCCAAGAGTGTCCCGCTACCAGTCGTGGATCGACTCCCACATCAGTTCTGATAAGCCGGGTTTTGTGCAATTCAACTCCAGTGGGATGGATGCTGAGAGCAACTACACTTGCCCTCCACCTCCTCCTGACGTTACTCCGACAGAAGAACCAGATGCCAGCTCAACACCACCAAGCACATCACTATCAAGTCCCACTGGTTACCATGTTTTACATGCTTCGAATGTGAACTATCTGTTTCATTAACTCACCCTTCTCTTGCATTTTGTTATTTTTCCTCCCCTCATTTAGATCAAGTGTGCGGCACTGCGCCTTTGAACAATCGCATGCAAGGTGACCGTGGATTTGTAGCGAGCGGAACTTGGCCTTGGGTTCTAAGTCTCTACAAAAACGGGGCTTACACTTGTGCAGGAACTCTCATCACCTCTCGGTTCATCCTCTCTTCTGCCGAGTGCTTCTCAAAGTATGTCCGCCGTTTCAGTTCTATATCTTATCAAGGTATCAGACTCTCTTTTGATGTTTTTTTTAACTTGAAATTAATTTGAGGTTAAGTATTTAGCCATCGGTTCCAATTCAGAGGGTTTGTGTAAGAATGATTTTATTCTAAGGCTGTACATGCTCTACACAGCTCCGCTCCAACTGCCAGTGACTGGACTGCATACCTGGGACAGAAACTCGTCAACGGCGTGGAGGAGTTCGAAATGTCTTCAGCTATTGACAATATTACTATAAGCAAACTGCAAGGTTCTAACATTGCAGTGCTGCATCTAACAAAAGACGTCAGACGGAGTGATTATCTCCAGCCTGTGTGTTTGGACATCACCGATGCAAGATTTTTCCCTGTTGGAACCCGGTGCTGGACGGCTGGCTGGGGACAGGGCAACCAAAGTCGAAGTGAGGACTTTTGGATTTTGTCTATACAAATGACTTAAAATATATTCACATTTTGTTCACATGAGTTTTGTCTTCTCTCTGCAGGCGTTGAGAAATCAGAACGTCTAAGAGAACTTGAAACTGTTATAGTCAGTTGCGGGAGTGCCGGTTCTCAGGAGAGCATTTGTTCTTCTGCCTTGGACCTTCAACAGGTGCATTGCTTTTACTCATGTTTGCAGTTTGTCTTCTTCCCCTTTGGGCTTCACCTTATCCAGGGATCGTAACGACGAATCATCCTCTTCCAGCCGTCCTTGTCCTCTGCATCTTCTGTTTCAAGTCAAATTCATGCCTTTACATAATCTCCTCTTTGCTTCCCAACCTGGTGGCTCAATTTCTAGCAAGCTTCATATCAATTTACTCCTCTGAACATACCAAATCTTCTCAACCTGGCCTCTCGAGCTTTATCTTCAAACCCTCCAGTCTGGGCTTTCCTTCTGATGAGCTCATTCCTCCATCAAGTGCCGTTTGTGAAAAAACGCCGGACTTACCTTCTTTGTGCAAATTTGGATGCTTCATCATTGCCGTAATTCTCTTTGTAGGGGGATGTTGGTGGCCCTCTGATTTGCAAGTCAGACTCAACGTGGTTCCAGGCAGCCGTCGTTACGGCAGGTACTCGATCCCCCCTCGCCAACATAGAGGTCTTTTCCAAAATGTCGCATTTTGGATCATTCTTGAAGGAAACAGTTGGCGACATGCCGTCTCCTGCGGCTACCTCCTCAGCTGGTGCTCGAGGTTTCTGCACATCCTGGTTGCATTCTTTCTTTGTAGCATCGACTTGTGTCTACCTGGTCTCATTCACGTATCTTTAAGAAACTTGAAACTCTGCATTGACGCTCGTAGAATACAGTGGTGATACACCACTCAACCCCTTACGATGATGCACTTACTTCTTATAAGGGCGTGGATTTTGTTTATGATTATTATCATCATCATTGTGAAGAATTTAAACAATACAACGAAATGCATAATCACATATGAAAAATGATAGATATTTTAATGACATTGTTATTGATGTCATACAAATGCAGCCGTTGTTTAAGCTTATACACACAAAATAATAGTGCAAAAATGTCATTCTGTATGTTCTCATCAATCGGACAATGACCTCAGTGTTTTGGGCACTTTCAAGCAAAAGGCTGAAGTTAACTGAAGCAATCGTATTACGAATGCGTGAGTGTGACCTCGTCATGCACCGGGCCATCTGTTTCTGTGCCGTCGGCATCGTTCATCATCTCCTTGTATTTACTCTTGAAAAATCCAGCCTGTGAATACAAAAATGTTGGAATATTATCAAGATGCATTTGTGTGATATATCCATTTATTTCGTGTGTACTTATTTTCTCACCTTATAAAGAACAGCTGAAAGTATAACCAATATAGCCAGCCCCCCTAAGGAACCACCAACTATCTCTTTGGTAAAGTCCGGTTGAGGATACACTTCCACCTCGGTTTCAATCTAAAATGATAATTAAAGTCGAATATCATTTGAATCGACACATCCGAGCCATTCCAGCTTGATGCAAAATTACCTTGTGCACGGGAGGATTGTTATTAGATGATGTCGAAAAGAAGATGTACTTGTTCTTGTCATACTCCAGATTGGCCGTGGTGGTCAAGATGAACTTGGCTTTGTCGAGTCCAATCTGTTTGAGAATAACAGCAGAAAGGAGGTCAGTGCAATTGAAGAGCTTCGAATCCGTTTACACACACGCTTGAGGCACTACCTGCTGGAGCCACGTGGAGCTCATATTGGCTGATATTTTGTACTGTTTGCCCTCTAGCCTTCCCATAAACCGATGGCACTTGAATACCCGGCATGTGGCCACCGAGCAGTCCTGTGGGACGTCCGAGCACATTTTATGCAGTCGAGTCGAATGATGTGCCCGAAAACAAACGGTTGTCTTACCACTCGCTTGTATTTTTGCATCTGACCGACCAAATCAGAGACATTTGCCGTTTCATCATTGCTGTATTGACAGTCTGGAATCTGAAATGGAGACAGTTCACGTCACTTCAGCAGCGATGCTCTCCATGAACGTGTTCAAACAGCGATCGTAAGAGTGGCAATACGATGCGCAACCTGCAAAGAGCTCAGGTTCGCCCAGATGTCCTTTTCGCCAAGTTTCACGGGCACCCTGATCACCACTGTGACGTTAAATGCTCGAATGTTGTTGGAAACCTAAATCAAAGTCAACAGTTGCGTTTCAACAAAATAATCAATCAACCCGAGGCTCTCCTCCTAATAATGACTTTACCAGAACGGACTGCTGGACTGATTTCTGCTCGTCATTATTTCCAAAGGTGAAATTGACGTGGCTGAGGGAACTGAAAAGAAATGTCTGATGAAAGTTACGCTCACATTGTCGTTGACTGTCCAAAGACATACCTTGCCATCGTAACAAAAATGCTGTACTTCACACCAATGTCTTTCACTTGGTAAAGTTGGCTTAAATCCGAGTGTTGCTCGTTCCCACTAAAAATGAGACAACAGTTGAATTGTGCCAACTAATAATAGCGGCGTTCACGTTGGTTTGAAGAATTCGACCTTGTTGCATTTGCTGTGACAAAAATGCTGCTGTCCAGTCGGCTGTTGCTTTCGATGCCGTAGGAAACCACAAAGACAACCTGAAATGTCAGCATTTGTTTTGGGTCTCCGGAGCATTAGAATACAAATCTCTCTCAGAGGTGGCAAAAGTACTAAGTACTCGGTGGTTTTTACATAGCAACAAAACAAACCGTTGAGTTACTCCTGAAAATAGGCTTGTCAATGGTACAGTCCGTCTTCCCCCGAGAGAGGCCACCTTCACTGTCCAAGGAGTTGCACTCAATTCGTCCCTTTATGGGGGAAAAAAAAATATCCAGAATCATTTCTCAAAGGTTGAAGAGAGTCAACTGGACTCTTCTTGTTTGTTGATGATTTGATTTTACCCTTGATCCAAAAGACTTCTTCAGTTCTAGAGTTTAAGAGTCTAATGAAGAGGCATTCCTTTGAAGACAATAACATCCAAATTACGGATATTCGGCAAGACCACTTAACAGAGGATGAGGTTTGCCTTAACCGGGCAGAGGTCTCGTCCACACTTAAAATTTAGAACCGAAGACGCCTTTTGGATTAAAGTTCAAACATTTTCCACAAACAAAAAGAGTCCACTAGCCACCATTTAACCCAAATGGTGGTAGCAAGAGCGGAAGAAGTTTTGTTCATGTTCTTACCTGCAGTATACTAAACCTCCTGTAGGAGAACTCGGCTGGGTACGTGAGAACAACAAGGGTGTTGTACGAGTTTTCCCCCAGGTTCTCCACGGATACGGTGACATCCAAGAGTTCATCGATGCCCACTTTGACCTCCAACGATCTGCTCCATGATGAGAGAGGTCAAACATTGCCGAAGCGGAACTAAAAAAAATGTTTTACCTGCTAAAATTGAAATGCAGCTTGAGGTTATCTACGCATTTTTTGTCAAGGCCACAGTCAATCTCAAAGGCCAACTGTGGAGAGCAGATGACGGGTGAACAGTTGGAAGCGCCGCATGAGATCTTTGACGGTTACAAAGGCACAGAAAGCTGCCTCACCGGATGAATCGTGGCCATCTGGGCCTGTCTGTCCAGACTCGGGCTCAGGTTATTGGCGGCGGGCAAACCGTCAAATGTGAATCTGAGCTCATTGTAAATCGGATTCGCAGCGTCTTCTGGGCAGGGCTGTGAACATCGACATGGTGATGCAAGAGACACTTGAGAAGCACGGGAGCCTTAAACGGGCCGTCGGCGCCCTCCCACAACTCACTTCGATCAAGAAGTTGACACTGAAGCATTGTGTCACGGCTAAATCGAGAATCATGCTCCCACTCTTTTCTCGGTTTTTGCCGCTGATGTACGCTCGGTTGTTGGGCACCTTGCGGGTTGCGTCCAGCGTTAAAGTGTAATTAACTCTCGCTGACGCTGTGACATGTTCAAGTGTCGGCGTTAACATGATGCAGACGCGAGTGGTTGAATGAAGAATTTGAGAATCGGGCACCTCTTTGGACGCTTGAGTGTCTGTTCATCACAAAGCAGATATCGGCCACAAAATTCTTTGCGTTGTTGCAGTCGGCGTTTTTCGTTGAGACTTGCTTTGGTGTGTAGGACAGCATGCTTTCTACCCGCACGACGGGTTTGGATCTGGAAACGCACAGAGGGTGATACAAATGATGCTTTGCCCGGCTAAAACAACGGGGATCGCCAAGTATCAAAGCGCAAGGCTGAGAGGTCTCGTTTCGATTTAGTTTGCAGGAATACGCAAAATTGGCCGTGCAGTGACAATGTTCTGGGGTTGATTCTCAGCTCAGACTTCCCGCATATTAATTAAAGGCTACAATTGGTCGAGTAAAGCGAGCAAGTCTTAACATCTGAATTGGCTGCCGTAAAGCAATGACGCAACAATTGAGAATCCCTTTACCTGAGTAAGACGACTGTTCCTTTTGAACCCACCGCAAAGTCAGGCAGGTTGTCCCCACTCAGGTCCCCAGAGGACTGGCTTATGGACGTGCCGAAGAACCTGAGTCCTGACTTCAATTCTGAGCCTGCAATCCTCTATTGGAACGAATCAGTGGAAAGGAATCATTCATTCATTTATTTTTTAATCAGTCAAAAGACGATGTACAGACTGTGTGTACTTTTGCCACTGCTATGTGTCCGTTTTGTAATTCACCTGCGAGAATGTAGTAGAGATCCCTGTTCGCTCGCCATGAAATATGTAGACGCCGCCTTGTCCGTCGTCCTCCATCGGCGCACCGACCGCCAAGTCATTGAGTCCGTCCGCGTTGAGGTCAGGCAGTATGGCAAGGGAAGAGCCAAAACGCCCTCTGGGGGATTGGACTCCTCTGAGGACTACCGGAGAGTCGAACCGACACTCCACTTTCTGGTCGATACGTGAAGATGCGCCAGTGTTGATTGGATTGATTTGTCAGGGGGAAGTAAAAAAATCAAATCAATTCTCGAGGTGGCTCACCATGCCAATCATGGTGCAAGCGTAAACCCTCCCCTCTCGATCCACCTCCACAAACATGGGGGAAGATATGAGGATGATATCCGTGCTGGCGTCCCGATTCACATCCATGGCGCAGACCTCCGCCCCGAAATATTGGCCGATCTGATACTGCATCAACAAAAAACTGTTGTCATACAGAACATCTCTATTGGACCATTGTTGCTGTCAGGCGTCCCGTAGCCTTGTCATCTTATGTCCGTCAGACACTTGATATCAGGAATGAATACGTAACGTGTAACAGTGAGAGAGCGTACCCGCCACTTGAAGGGATCTATTGTTTGTTCCAGCCTATTTTGGGAAATCACCATCACAACTCCTCTATGTCGATATCTCGGAGCACCAAGTACCGTCAACCTTGCATAGCGCGTTTCGGCGACTGTCATGGAATAACCTGGAATAGAACGAGAAATGATGTGCAATGTGGCTACAGATCCAGCAGATGGTGCTGTTTGACTGGTGACTTGGTGAAGATAATTAAACAGCGCTCAAATCCTTATTACACAAGCTTGCCATTTTTTTTTTTTTTAATTCAGTTGTGATTGAGCACAATAAAGCGAAACAACGCAATCAATCCATTTCCCAAAATATCCTCACATTCGTACCCAGATAGCTATCAGGTTCAATGTTCATCGGCAAATAGGAACTTGCGCCCTGGCCTGTGTATGTTTGGAAGCCTCCCCTCCATTCGTTTGCCCCGACAGATGCCATCTGCATTCCCTGGAATGACCACAGAAATAGAAGGAAACACAACGATTGTGCTTTGCCTGTGTGCTGTGTTTTAGTACCCCAGGCACGTAGGCGGCACTGAAGCCCCGCTGAGCCATCTCCAATTTGAGGGTCTCGCCGCTCGATTGAGAGCCTGCCATCATGATGGAAACATGCATTACATTTTAACAATGTCAATTCTTTCTACTACAAAGAAGTTACACTGTTATGAGAATGCAATCTCCTGAAATATATTAAAAAAAAAATATGGTAATTTTTTTACTTAATCCTATAAAGAATCCAATAAATTGATTGACTATTTTTCTTAACATGGCATTGTAAAAGGCCGTTCATGGATTTCTTTGCGGAAGAAAAACAACACAACGCGGAACGTTATGCGGAATTTCTGTCAGTACCTTCGATAGCAAAGATGCTGTCCTGCAAAGTCTGCCGTATTGCATCGAGCGCGATGAAGTTCTCCACCCGAAACACGTGCTTTGTTGAGGGAGAAGACGCAATGTTGTCCAGCTCCTGCTTCGCCGCCGCCTTGTTAAATGCACGGCCCACCTGACCCCCAACAAAAATCAAATAAACATGGCAACATTTAAGAATGTGAACTTCCAACTTCCAGTGTGAAGTCCAACTCACCCCAATAGCAAATCGAACAATTTTTTTGGCTTCAGCTGCAGCTACTGCTGATGGCAAGTTTTTCTTGTCACTAGATTCTCCGTCTGTGATGACTATTAGAATCTTCTTCACTTTGGGCCTGGAACCTCTGCTTTCCACAAATACATTATCCCTAAACCAACACAAATAGCACTTTTTGAGAAAGAGTTTGTCATATTTGCTTTGTATTCCGATTGCATAAGAGGGTAGCGGAAAAAAAAACAACAACTTACACAACACTTCTGATGGCTCTGGCTGTTTTTGTCCCTCCACTTTGCTGTCTTATTCCAGCAATGTCATTTCTCCAGGTGTTAGTGTTGAAGTTAAAAAAATAATTATGGATGGCGGCATTGTTGGAGAATTGGATTACGGAAAACTTGGGGATACAGAAAAAAAAGATGTGTAATAGAATATATGCAAAAATACAAAATAGTCTTACAATTTTTCACCTTGGAATCTTTGCCCAAAAAGGACCCGATGAGATTAATGACAAACGTCTTCATTTTTACAAAGTCTGCCGCGGCCACGCTCCCCGAGCCATCCAGCAGAAATGCGATGTCTGCTTGACTTGGGCACTCTTGTCAAGAAAAAGAAGAAGAGGTTTTTTTTTTTTTTTTTTTCTTTTCATCACACTGAAACGATACCATTGGAGTCTGCGCTAAAACGATCTGGTGGCCGTTTGGGAGTGATAATAGCTCTCTGGCACCATCTAGTGGCTTTAATTGGATTTGCAAGAAACCACCTCACCAAAGGAAAAACGACCAATCATGAGAGAGCAGGTGTGTGGGACGAGGTGTCACTCATAGCAGACTGACCCGTTTGGGATGCAGGAGCTTTGCTGAAACTACTGTGGAATATCTTCCACAAAACAAGTCTCCCTCAGTTTCCAACAAGACTAGTCAGGTAAGTCCTTGACATCTATTTAAAAGTATTTTGTTTGTTAAATGTGTATTTCACTATTCTATAGCCTCTGCGGATTTGTGGAAACCAAATTTGTACGCACCTTGATGTTGATGTCATAAACATTTCTGGCGGACGAAGGACTTGAAAGGACTTTAGACAAAGGACTTTATAAGTCGATCGTTGGTGCACGACAAGTTAGTTACCAAATTAGCTGGCATGCCAAAGCATTTTTTTTAATACTTGGCTTAATAAAGATACGATAATTTTCTAACCAGTGTTAACAGATCGCCATTCTCAACATCCCGCTGTCATCTTTTTCAGGAAGAAGATCAAATTCACACCTCTAGCAAATCGGAACACAAAAGGGAGTTGATTCAGAAGCAACGTGGACTTATCTCAACGGGTACGTTTATCACCTTTTTTTGCTTTTTAAATAAAACGGATTATATTTGGCGTTAATGCTTACTCCATTACGAATAAGTTATGCTACCAATGTAGCAACCATGGCTAATGTTGGCTTGTTCGCATTGCTAATGCTATTTTAGTTTTGCTCGCACTACAATTGTTTAAGTGTATTGTTAGACATGCTAAAATAAAAAGTGCAGCACCGTCAATAGAAGAAGGCACAGGAGGTCCGATGTGGTCATAACGGTCTATCTGCAAGCACATGCCGTTGTACATGGTGATGCTTCCACAGTCATTTGGGATGGTTGGACCACATGCCTGCAAGGGGCCCGTTCAGTGGCGTGATGAGAAACGATGCACACGGCACTGACGTGCAAAACCACTTGTGACTCACGATGGTGGCTCGCGTGGATGGATCAATTGTCATGGCCAAACCAAGAGACATGTTGATGGCAAACGAGGGCACTGTGAGGGAGAGAGTCGGTGCACATATCTGATGAGACATATCTGAAGAGCTTATAATGTTAGGGAATTAGTGAAAAGTAAACGCTCCACTTTTTCAGAATATTACTGTTGCAAGAAGTTTACAGTAGTAGTAGTATAATATGAATGATTCATATCTACTATGGTCTAATTTTGCCTTGGGCCCAATGGAGTCATAGCTCCGCCTATGCCTCACTCACCCGAGACGTATAATAATAGATGCCTGAGGGAAAAAAAAAAAGAAAAAGCAGGTAGTGACTGTTAATTACTAGTTTATGGTTTTGTTCACAGGCAGACAATCAAGCTCCCCTCTCCAGTGCAATACAACAATAATTTAATTAAATATATCAAATAGATTAATTAAAAGATTAAATAGAAAATAAATATAAAGTAAAATGAATATTAAAAATTAAATTAATTATTAATAAATTAAAATGTAATTTATTAAAAATGTAATATATTTATATAATTTATATATATATATATATAATATATATGAATAAAATTGATTAAAAATTAATTTACAAAAAATAAAAATATTATAAAAATAATAAATAAAACCCACTTGAGGTAGTTCGCAACCCAAAAAAAACGGTCCGCCTATCAAAGCACATTATTTCACGTGCAACCTTCAGCTGCTGCAGCCAACGCGAGTGACGTCATGCATGTTGTCAAAGTGCTCTCGGAATAGTCGAGTTGAGCTGAGTCAACCAAGTTTATAATGGCTACCGTCATTGAAAAGCAACAATAATATCGTGGCCTTATGACTGATCCGTGAAGCGTGAAGGATTATACAAAGCCTGTCGCTCACCTGAAATTGGCAACACATTGCAGGACTCTGTGGAGCATTTAAAGATTTGCCCTCTTCTGTCTTCGGAATACTGATCAAGCGGTGCGCTGATCAGCAAGCTGTTCAAATACAACCAGACGAGCGATATTGTAATAAATCCCAACAAGACGACAATTTTAATTCAATTCTTTGACTCACTCGGCTTGTCTTTGCACTATCTGGTATCCAAAACTTTTTGCGGGGTTCCTCAAGGTCTTCCAAGCCACAGGGTCAATATTGAAAGCGACTGTCGTTTTAAATACTGAGAAGAAGCACAAAAAAAAAAAAAACTAACTAAAACCACTTGTGAAGTCGTGCTGATGCTGATATCCTACGTTGACCTACAGTAAGACCATATATGGTGTAGTGAACACTATCACCAGGAAGAGATGGTGTTTAAAAGATAATAATAATGAATGGAATCACAGATTTAAAGTCACTGAATTAATCCAATTGCGAGTAATGCTGTTTTAAAAATCATGAAATAAAGGAAATGACTTCTGCTTGATTATATCTACATCATTTCCAATAATTAAAGACCAACGTGTGCCCAATGAGAAAAAAATATGGACATTTATGTGATCATTGTCCGCCCGTTCAAATCAAGAGCCTTTTATCTTACCTGTCAGGAAAAGTGTCGTTGAAGTGAGCCAGTCCATTGTGTGACTGCACTGAAATGCTGCAAACGCTGCAAGGCAATAACACAGGAAGGCGTTGAAGGCGAAAATGACACAATCAATAACGTGACTGCTAAAAGAGGCGGTAAGAGGAACTCGGATGTAGACGGCCATGTCACCCACACTGCCTCTTAGCGAGTATCGAACGGCGTCAAATAATCTTTTTTTTTTTTTTTTTTTTTTCAATCTTGACAACTTGACAATTGGAACTGGAGTGATGTCCATTGCCGCTCTTTTGTTTTCATTGATGTTTTTTCACAGTCTTGCTGACAGATCATTGCCACAAATAAGGAATGAAACTGACTTGTTGTTTCATTCATCACCAAAGAAACCAAAATAACTCCTTTTGCTTTTACTTCCTCTGCGGCGTCTCATGCCATTGTTGGAGCAGGAAGTTACACATTGCGGCAGCTGTGCAAAATTCAGACATTTGTGCAATATCCCCCTTTTTCACCTTCTCATTTACTTAGTCACACACTTAAATTGCTTGCGTGTCGGCATATTGATGATTGAATATTATGTGCAGTGACACGAAGCGAGCATTCACAGCCATTAGTATATATATATATTTTTTATTTTTTTAATTATTTTTTTTTTTTAATCCTATTTGAAAGTCACAGAACGATGGGACAAAAATGACTCGTTATGACGTTCCATCTCTGATCTGTTTGGTTGTGAAAGTTCAGTCAAACTGTGGTGGCCTAAACAGATGTGCAGTAGGAGGTCACATCATGGAAAATGTCATGTGAAATTATATTCGGTGTCGGGGCGGAACTTGGCTCGAAACGATCAAAACTGTGCACGTTGATTTGTCATGACCACAAGCTACATTTTGGGAAGTTGAATTTTTTTTGTCTTTTCTGCTAACGTGACTTGCACATCACTTTTTTTCCCCCCACCCTTAGAATCGGTCAAAATAACGATATTAAAAAATAAAACTATTACTACTTTTTCTACCGCTTGTGTGTATAAGGGCGTATACATGAACAGGTTAAGTCAGTCGGAAGTAAAAAAAAAAAATGATAAAAAAAAAAATGGCCGTGTCAGTGTTACAAATCTTGACGCCCACGTGCAACTTTCTGCACGACGACTGGCCGATCAAAGCTTGTGCATGTGTGACCTTTACGGTGCGTGCCAACTGACCCTGACTTCCTCCCACCGAGAAAGGATGACAGGGAAAGGTCATGGAAAGGTCAAGGATCAGCTCGCGCTGCCTTACTGCAAGCAGGTTGGATTACTAAAAAGACATTTAGTGTCTCGCAGTTGATGCATTTGCAAGCTCGTCGTGTGTTTGCGCTAAAGTGCAGTGGTTCTCAGAATAGGGTCCGAGGACCAAAGTGAGGTCCGCCAGTCGTAGCTTGGGGATCCTCAATATAATGTCAATTTTTTGGCCAATTGAAAGCTCTGATCTGATTGTGACATCAACTCCCCGCCACTTTTTTCAAATTGCACTTTATTTCACATCGCTGCAAAGATCGTCTTTTTTTTTTTTAAAGAAAATGGTTGTATTACAACACAGGAACAGTCTTTTTTTTTTCAAGAATGAAAGGTGTATTTTATATAGTGTTTCGTCCCCCCCCCCCCAAAATAAATTGTGTAATATCACTTCAATAAAGTTGTGTGATCAAAATTGTTTTTTTTCCTTTAAAAGTAGGCAATTTTGAACTTTCTTTGGCAGTGAATCTCAAAATTTTCACACCAAGTACAAACTTGAAAAAAGTTTCTGCTCTCCAATTTATTATTATAAGCACATACAGTCAAGTATTTTTTTTTTAAAGTGCTTTAATAATGATTCCATTAAAGCTGTATTACACGTTAATATCATTGAAAATTGTACCTAAATAAATGTCAGTAAACACAAACCGTCTGGAGAGATTAAATGCAAATGTATTGAGCTTTAAAGTTAAATACAACTGAACTGAGCTTGGACAATGATTCTTTCTCACACCACTAGAGGGAGCCCGTATACCGCTAACAGTGCCTCTAACGCACTTTGTCCTTAGACTCCAAAAGTGAGAACCGTTTTTTTTTTTTTCTTTCTTTTTCTTTTTTATTTTCTTGCTTTCCTTCTGCGCCGTTTTGCCGTCTCACTAGACCGTTTGCCCTTTCGCTGGTCACCCGCCACCGCACCACTCCAGCCTGAGACGTGCTGAATGTCACGAGCCATCTCTGGTTGCGTCCTGTTCTTTTTATAGCCGAGCAGCTGAAATGTGAAGGGTCACAATGGGAGGATAAATACGCGGGCCAGCCAGCCCAGAGGGTGTCGCAGACGAAGGCCACTTCTCTACCTCCCTCTTTATTCTCCCAGCTCTCTTTCTGATCTCAAAGGTAAAAAGGACAAGTGTGATTTTAGTCACTTTTCTGTATTTCGCGTGTATTCAAAACATGCGCATGCACTTTTCCGTTCCACTCTGATGCAATAATTGACATTTACGCCTTATTCATCTCTCACTACCTTAAAAGTACCAATATCCGCCTTCTTTAAAGTAATGACGTTAAAATAAATGTATATAAGAGTTAATCTGTTGCGGCATGTTACGACATAGTTGTTAAATGTCCGAGCATGCCGTGTCACCTACTACCATAAATATTTAGCAGTTAAACCGTGATTGAAATAAGATGTTCAAATAATTCATAATTAATTCAGAAATCTTATGCTATGATTGTTTGCAGGCGTGACTTTTCCTTGTTTGTGCTAAGTTAGAGTGCATGCATTGCTTCGTTGTGTAAATTTAGTTCAGTCTCGTGTTGTCGGTCGGGGGGGGGGCGGTGAGGCGAGGCATGCAATGGAAGACCCGGAAAGGTCACGGATAAGAGGGAAGAAAATGGAATAGGTCAGACACATGCTTGTGGGCGTCGCCCAAATGTAAGTTGGTGGTGGGGGGCGGGGGGGGTTATTAAAAGAGTGACCAACCAGACCACCACTTGTCAGCCATCCGGCAGGATGTGCCGCAAACGTGCACATTGATGAGGTTTTTTTTTTTCTTTGAATCACAAATTCAGCAGATACTCTTCGATTTAACCTCGTTTTGCTCAATGTTCCTCTTTCTTTCTTCTCTCCGTGAACAGAGTCAAGATGCCTCACGCATACCCCTTCCTCACTCCTGAGCAGAAGAAGGAGCTCAGCGATATCGCTCACAAGATCGTCGCCCCCGGCAAGGGAATCCTCGCCGCCGATGAGTCTACCGGTAAAGATGACCCTTGCGCTACTCTTCCCCGTACACGTTTATTCTTTCAAATCAGACACTAAGCTTATTGTCTTAAAAAAAAAAACATTTTTTTTAAATAGTCCGAATAGTGATGAAGTATCCAAGAGAGTGAAGAGAATAGATTTCGTTGTCTGGCTCGGGTGCTCTCTAATTCCCCCCGGTTGCCCCCTCCAGGAAGCGTTGCCAAGCGCTTCCAGAGCATCAACGCTGAGAACACCGAGGAGAACAGGAGGCTGTACCGCCAGCTCCTCTTCACCGCAGACGAGCGCGCCACCCCCTGCATCGGCGGCGTCATCCTCTTCCACGAGACCATGTACCAGAAGAGCGACAGCGGCGTGCTCTTCCCCCAGCACCTCAAAGAGAGAGGCATGGTGGTGGGCATCAAGGTCGACAAAGGCGTCGTCCCTCTGGCCGGAACCAACGGCGAGACCACGACTCAGGGTGAGCTCAGACGACACCCGGGGTGCTTTCACACGGCAAGCGTGCGCTAACTTAGTGCCAGTTTGTGAATTTTGAAATGGCGAGATCTTTTTTTTTTTTGCACCAGGTCTCGATGGACTGTATGAGCGCTGCGCCCAGTACAAGAAGGACGGTGCCGACTTCGCCAAATGGCGTTGCGTGCTGAAGATCACGCCCACCACTCCCTCAAGACTGGCCATCATCGAGAACGCCAACGTCCTGGCCCGCTATGCCAGCATCTGCCAGATGGTACGCCGAGAGTGCGCTTCCATCTTTAATGACCTTACATAACGCTCCATAATCTCCTCAGCACGGCATCGTGCCCATCGTGGAGCCCGAGATCCTCCCCGATGGCGACCATGACCTGAAGCGCTGCCAGTACGTCACCGAGAAGGTCCTGGCTGCCGTTTACAAGGCTCTGTCCGACCACCACGTCTACCTGGAGGGCACTCTGCTCAAGCCCAACATGGTTACCGCCGGCCACTCCTGCTCCATGAAGTACAGCAACCAGGAGATTGCCATGGCAACCGTTACCGCCCTCCGCCGCACCGTGCCCCCCGCAGTCCCCGGTGCGACAAACCGCCAGGGGGTTCTCAGACTTTGGGTTTACAAACTCCTCCCCGCACTTGCTTTCGGGCCAATTATGAGCTCTGATGATTATTGATACTCATACACGATTTTTGTTCTTGCAACCAAACTTTTTTTCCCAGGCATGTCATGCCATGTTTAATTAGCGTTGGGCTCAAAAACGGTTCTTTTACTCTTCCTGCGTAGGCATCACCTTCTTGTCCGGTGGCCAGAGTGAGGAGGAGGCCTCGGTCAACCTGAACGCCATGAACCAGTGCCCTCTGCACAGACCCTGGGCCCTGACCTTCTCGTACGGACGTGCCCTGCAGGCGTCGGCCCTCAAGGCCTGGGGCGGCAAAAAGGAGAACGGAAAGGCATGCCAGGAGGAGTTCATCAAGAGAGCTCTGGTGCGTGTTGGCCGAAATCCTCGCACTGTGTATGCGAAAAGTACAAAATACTTGTGTAAAAAAAAAAAAAAAAAATGTATTCAGGTAAACGAACAGTAGAAGATTCAACTCCCTTTAAATGAAAAGGTTTCGTCTGAGATGTGCTTAAGTACAAATTTTTCTTTTTTATCGATTTTTACAGATTTCTTTTTTTTCCTCTTGCAGGCCAACAGTCAGGCATGCCAGGGAAAATACGCTTCCTCTGGATCCAGCGCTGCCGGCGGAGAGTCCCTGTTTGTGGCTAATCACGCTTATTAAAGCAAATCACCACATTCAACACCCTCTCACACTCGCGACGCCAGTCGCTCGGCTCTCTTAGTCACCTCTCCGCTAAAGTCAAGCGTCTCGCTTGAACGTGAGCGTGGGAAAAGCTCCTCGTCTAGGTTGCCGCAACCGTAAGATTTGCCTCCATTCCCTTGACCTTTACGCCGATGCACACCTTTTCTCAGGTGAATATTCCCGCACTGTTTTTACACAGGTTGTACCACTTTTCGTTGAATCGATTCCATCCGGCACAGTGATGTCATTTTTACCGGTTCAATGGAATAAAGTCTTTACCCTTCTTTCTTGTTTGACTTCTTTCTTGAATAATTATTCAACATTCTATGTTAAGGTCGCAATCATGTTATGCATATATTGGACATTATTTATTTATTTAAAGGGGAAGTGAAAAAAAATCTTACCAATATTATGTTCGAAACGCCTTCGCTAGTCTTCTGATTAATATTGCGATTGTGGAATATGACTTAAGCGGCAAAATCCATTTTCAGCCACCCTCGGGGGTCGGCCATTTTGTCACTTTCTGTCCCCTGAAAATGATATCGCAGTTACTCAGGGCTCAGGTGACGACCAATCACGGTTCACCTAGTTCCTGAAGCTGAGCCATGATTGGTTGTTATCTGAGCCTTGAGCCTTTAGTGACGTTGTGTTCAGTCCAAATCACATTTTGATTCTAATTTTGTTCCAGTTGCCCATCCCTGGCGGAAATAGATGATAGCATGATACATTAGTTCCTAAATGCACATTTTGGACCATTTAAGTGAAATGTGATCAGTTCCATCAGGTGGATTACTACTACCGTTTAGTTTTTTGGCATCTCTGTGGCAACACTCGAAAATGACAAGGAAGGTCATTTAACACTGGAAACGTGTTAAATAACCTCGCCTTGATGTTTCTCTCTTTTTTTTTTTTTTAATCTTTTTAACTTGAATGGGCTTTGAGCTTTGTTACGCGTTTGGTGAGAGAGGAACATTGGAATGCTGTCCGACAGTTTTTCACTGCGTTGAGTGTGACAATGGCATAAGCCTGAATTCATTCATGTTTGCATTTCCTTGACGCAACAACGGAGCTGATCAAAGGACACTTATTTCAGGACTCTTATTTCCCACGATGACGCCGTATTTTATGTAATTTTATTAAATGATGTGAAGAAAAATAAGCTTTGTCAGATGTTTTTTTTTTTTTTTAAACAGATACCACTACTGTTTTTAAAAAGTTGAATTGAATCATTACATAATGACAATGGTGAACAAATTTTTCTTTGTGACTTACAGGGTGATTCACAAAAGTGTCTAACTGCTGCAGTGCTTTGCAAACTACTGGCAAGGAGGACTTTTTAACTAAGGTCAGATTTTTTTTTTTTTCCCCTTAATTGTTTGACTGATTGCCATCGCACGTGCACGAGTACAGAGCAACAGATAAAAGTAACAACCCATCCAAGAAACTCTTGAAAAACAATAACCAACAGAAGCAGACAGAACGAAAAGCCCGGCGAGACTCATCCTTTGTTTTCAGCGTAATTGCTCATAATTTGCAATAATTTCCCCACAATTGACCAAATTAATATTCAAGTCATTGAGTAATCACTTGTTCTTTATTTTTAAGCATAGTAATCAACACATGGCAACATAATCAGTGCAATCGCCGGCTTTTTTCTTTTTTTTTTTTTAAACAAGGTCTCATATTTAATGGAGTCAATGCTAATTAGGAATAAAATAAGAAATGTAAAACAGTAAAATCAGGGAACTGCATAAACCTTCACAGTGTTCTTAAGGTAATTATCATACTTTGGTGGTGGGTGTGGAACGGAATCATTGGATGCAAAGTACCGGTAAGAATTAAGAATATAAATTAAAAAAAAAACAAACAAATCAGTCAGTTACAAAACCTGAATGGCCAGCAGGAAGAGCAAAACGCTGAGGCTCGAAAGCGTCGCTGTGGCCGACGAGTTATCAAACGGGCACACAAAGCTGTCGTCTTGGTCTACACCCGTCGAGGTGTAGGTGACAAAACTAATGGTGGCCCCGGCCACTTGCGACGTAATCCAGTCCTGGTAGTATGACACACGAGCGAAGACTTCCGGGAAAAGCCCGGTGGCGCAGGGTATGCCGAAACTGGCCAGGCCCGCCTGAATCCACACCGAGCCTTGCTTACACTGCACAGGTCCCCCTGAATCACCCTGAAAAGACAAATTGATAACGACTGCTGAAGCTCAGAAGGTTTGACGTAAAGATAACACAATGAGACAAAAACCTGGCATATTCCTTTGCCCTCCTCCCCTGCGCATATCATATTGCTGGTGACGTTTGCGTTTTCCACCAGGCTGTAGGCGCAGCTGCATTCCCGGTTTCCGATTATTGGAATTTCGACCTCTTGCAGTCTTTCAAAGGCCACATTTGGCTCTGCAGGAGAAGCAAAAGTCAACAATGATGAAGTGGAACCTCACTGGACATTGCAATTATGGTCCGGCAATTTTTATTTTTTGGGGTACAATTTGTGACGTTTATTTTGTAATTGTGTGTAATTCCACGGTCCACCACAAGGTGAATGTATTTTTTTTTTTTACACCAGATTTGAAAGCATGAATATAAACGAAAGTACTTCAGATCATTTCATCTCATCTTAATTTTTATTGAGGATTATTAAATGTCAAATCCTCTTCTTTGACCTACAGAACGCAAAGCAAACACTAACCCTGGAAACTTATTTTATATTGTTCCTGTTTGGCCGTGATGGCTGCTTTAGAGTGCCTCATTGTAGCTGTGAGTGTGCAAATGTTATAGAAAGTGACAGCGAAATTTTAATTAATTAATTAATTAATTTTTTGTTTTGTTTTTTTTTTAACTGTCGTGACCTACTCAAGACAAGTGTGACAAAATACTCACCATCAGCCCCCAGTCTTCCCCATCCACTACCCCAGCAGGTGGTGCCGTTGTGGAATTGGCTGGAGTTACTCGCCATGCAGATGGGTCTGATGTAGTTATTGTAAGTGACGGGGCTGCTCAGCCTCATGAGCGAGATGTCATTTTGAAAGTTCTGGTCATTGTAGTCGGGATGGACGATGATTTGGGCCAACGTGCGGTTGACCTCATTCGGACTGGTGGTACTTTGATTCTGTTTTCCAAAGTAGAGGAGCCAAACACTAAGGTCAGTGCTAGAGAAGAAAGAAAAAAAGGATGAATTCACAATTAATGATGCTTTTAAACATGTTTTTTCTCATTTCATACATTATTTTTTTAGTGGTAATTAAAGTGCCATTGACGGCTAAAGACGTCACAGATCCATTTTTTTTTTTGTTGTGTTTTTTGTACTCGGTTGGTAGTGAGTTAAAAGACACGTGAAGATCATGACGATTGACTCTTAACTACTTATGGATATAATTCATGCTCTACTCATTGTTGTAAATGGGTGTGTTATTTGAACCTTGACCCCAATAAGGCAAGAGCTGGAAACCCATGACGGCATTTCATCTACCAGTACATCTATTCTGTTATTAGGTTGCATATTTTTATTTTGCCACCTGCAAGAATGGACGGACAGTAATTACCTGGCGATGCAGTGGGCCGCCGTGAGCACCCATTGCTCGCTGATGACGGTCCCGCCACAAATGTGACTCCCGTTCACATGCAAGCTGACTTGCCAGGGCCACGAGCCCTCCGGAGCATCTTCACCGCCGACGATCCTTGGGTTGAGCGGTGCCGTTCCACAATCTAAGCCAGGCGGCAACAAAGCGTTACTGGTGCTAAAATGCTGTCATGTGGCATCGTCGTCATGGCAATGAAGCATAATGCGGAACCTACCCTGAGCTTTTGAGCCACCTATTGGAAAGAGATGAACAAAATAATTGGTATTATTAACTTTCCAGTGTCAGTGTTTGAACTTAAAACTGGTCATCGTAAAATAAACAGATTAATTCATTTTCATTCATTCAAAAATGACTTGGGCAAATGTGCTCTTACGCGAATGAAATGTAATATTTCCGTGAATATTCTGATCGAGTCGGATGGGCCAAAAATGACAATTTAATTTTTTAATTTTTCACCGGATGGTCATGTTCGGCTAATCCGTTTTCTTATGCTTATTAGTTGACTTTAACTCGATTAACTAAATCATTAAAACAAGTGATGTGACTTTATTTTGACCTCCCGATCACGATAACTGATCGAAAATGGTTGGCGATGATAGCGATAAATTCATGACATTCATAATGTTTGACTGTGTAATAATTTACATTTTCATTTCGATTTCACTTCATCAATGTGGGAATATAAAAACGTCGATTCATTTCTTTGGCAGGGGGAACCGACTAATCACGGATTTTATTAAAAAATGAAAACATCCAAAATACAAAAGTCAAAGCTGACCATTAAAATCCGACCAGGTTTTTCTTTCAACCCAAGAATGAATACAAATTCCCATTCAAGCTGCATTTTTGCTACTGTCGGACACGCTGATCCCTGCGGCGAATCATTGTTAGAAGAGTTTTGTGTCATACAATATTTCCAAGGCAACCAACCGACCTGGCCTTCAACAATTTAGATTTAAACGGAAAGCGAGCGTAACCGAACAGCCGCGTGCGCACCCACCTTGAATTATGAGTAATACCCCCAAAAGGAGAATGCACGTCGTCCGCAGCATCATGTCGTCCCAGTACGAAACAAAGATTGATGCTTTGTCTTCCTGTGCTTGTGTGTCTTTTATTTATACACCAAGCCACTCCTATAAAACCAGTTTGTGTCATGCTCGATTGTATTGTGATTGCGTACAATGTTCGTTTCAGGTACGATGGCATCTTATCTGGACTGCTTGTCTTTTTTTTAATTTTTTTTTTTCCCGGAGATGTTTATGAAAAGTAATCACATTTTAATACGCCAACTTTGGAATGCGCTCCAACTGGTTTTGATGGTCTGTCGTGAATGACATTGCTCCCATATGCACTTTGACCATCGCACGTTGTTGTTAATAGAAGGTGTCTAAACTCTGGTGAAAGTAGTTAAAGTAAAAAAAAAAGCAGACTTATGTACAGGAGTAAAAATGACTTTTATTGGGGAGGCTCAGTTGGTAGAGCGGATTGTTCGGTGTCTAAAGCAGGTGTGGGCAAACTACGGCCCGGGGGCCACATGCGGCCCGTTAAACATTTTAATCCGGCCCGTTGAACTTGGAAAAAAATGAACTGAATAAACCTTGTGCATGTTTTATTTTCTAAATACTGCAATTTTTCAAAGACATATAATTTGTAATGATTTTGTTCACTTTCATTTCAAATTGAATGTTTTTTTTTTTTTCTCCGATAAGGTGAGGTTACCAAAACACTCCATCCATCTGCTCCTGGTCCTCTGTCAAAATTTTACAACCCATTGTGACCCACCAATCAAAACGTTTGCCCCCCCCACCACCACCACCAAAATATGAGGCCGGACAAGTCTTACCTCAAATACAACAAAACCATAAGCGAAACATAGTACAACGTCGACATTCTTTTTCAATAGCTTGGCAACGATAACACACCATGCTATAGAACGCAGTTGGAGACAGGCCAGCTCAGTCTGAGAAAAAAAGAGTCAGAGTGATGCTGAGTTGTATCTTTAAGAATGTATTTTCATTCGTGTTCATTGAAATATGTTTACATGGTGCCAAAAAAAAAAAATGTTGGGGAGCGGTGCGCTGCGCGGAGAAAATACCTGAAGTCTGCTCAACTACAGGAAATCTTTTAAGTCATTTAACCCCTGGCTCGTGCTGAGGAGAAAAAAAAATCGGACTCACGTTTCAATAGCTTTGCGAACAGAGAAAAAAAAGGGGAATGATTTGGAAATTTTAAACATTTACAAGGTTACACACAAATATACAACATATAGAGAGTTATTATGTAACATGTATACTGCTCAAAATGCTCTTATGAAAGATTAACAAAGCGACAATAATGACGCCGCAGAAATTGTTCTTGATGAAAAGGATTGGACTCACCCCACCCTTAAAAGGTGGGGTGAGGTGAGGTGCGGTGAGTCCAAGAGAATTGGACTCACCTCTCCCGGGAACCGCCTATTCCAACTCCTTTCACCGACATCCACGGCGCCGACTTTTGAGCACATGATTAATATGAACATTATGTGTAATTTGTTATGTGTTATAAATGATGCAATTGGACAAGCCCGCCTTATAAGAGCAATTGTTCAAACAAATTTATCTAATCCTATATTTGCACAACTACTTCTGTGCTCCATCACATTCTGATCGGGTCATTTGACTGTCTTCCTGGATCATTTGCAAGTGGGCAGATGTGAATATCGGGCGCTGACACACTCTTTCCCAGACAGTCTTGGGACGTAACTGAGTATAAATACGTTGTTACGATACTTAAGTAGAAATAGGATTACACTTTGATATTTATATTTCTCACAATTTTCATATTGCAACAAAATGTAAACTAAGCGCCTTTCCTCAGCACTTTCTTTTCTTTTCCCTTTCTTTTCATCTTTCTCTTTTCTGGATCTCCTTTCTAGCACCCTCTTTCTCAGAGTTAATGCTCAATGAAGTTTAGGAAAAGGTCCTAGCGGGAATGAGCAAAATACAGGATGTGTTCGTCACGCTCGACCTCCCGTTTGTGGCCAGCAGAGGGCAGTGTTGTGTGACGCCAGGCTAACGTCGCCCATTAGCCAACATGCAAATCTTTAATTGAGGTGCAGCCATACAGTAAACCAAATAAATTAAAATACAATCAAAACAGAATACAAACATAATCAATATTCGAAGCACTCTGAACTGTACGATTGTCGAGTTAAACCCACCTAAAAAAAAGATTAGAACATAACAGTTAGTCAGTATTAGAGACTAGTGAAAATAGGAAATTGTGATTTCTGGCTTCACCTGCATTTATCTGCCAGTGTCAATTAAAAGTGAGAAATATTATCTTTGTAAAGGCACATTTTATTGGGCCTTGTGAAATAATCTTATCTTGGTTTTCGAAGTCGGACACTCAACAGTATTATGTATTGACTATAGTTTTTGTAATGTGTGTGTGTGTGTGTGTGTGTGTGTTTTCCCACGTTGCTTGTGGAAAATATTTATAATATTTATCAAAATTTTGGGGGGGTCGCTGAAACTATATATATTACTATTTTTTTCAGTGCTTTTGAATGGCTGTTAATTAAACGCAGATTTTCGCGACTCGCATCCCGTCGACTGCGAATAGCTGGTATATCAACATCTTGACAAGAGACAAAATGCAGTTAATCAGTTCTCCTCTATCTGTCCCTCTCTTTGTTGACTCTTTATCAAGCAACCGACTTGATGAAAGGAACAAGATTGTCGAAAGAAGAAAGAAAAGAAAACAATACATCGCGTCGCGACCTGACATGCAGGCTCAAGATAGCCAAGGCAAACAGTCGAGCGAAACACAAGTGCCTCTTGAAACTGCTCTCAGGTGCGTGCCTTCAAAGTTAAGTGGAACAAGTGAAAGCAAAACGCTCTCATTGCACACACCCCAAAACAAACTGAGCTTGGACTAATTAGACTTGGAAAGATGATTAGTGTTTCTGTACAGCATTTAGTTCCACCTGCGTGTTTTTTTTAACTGTTTTGAATGAAGCTGAGGTGTTTTTTTTTTGTTTTTTTTTACAAAAATGCCAACTAACTAAAATTACATTTTATGTTTAGAAACAGGGCTCTCTTCAAGATTTTTTTTTTGTCTACCGGGTCTAAAGTGTGGCTTGACTAATATGTAGGGGGGCAGAGAAAATAATATAGTTTAAAATATCAAATAAAATAAAAAAAAAAGTCCATTGTTTTCATCTTTGTTGATTAATTTCACACATGAGCATTCAGAGTTTATTTTAATATTACGGTATGGCTGTAATTTGACAGTAATTTGGGAATATACCACACCATACTCCATTAAAAAAAAAAAAAAAACTAAAACTAATAAAAACTAAATATTTTCCAAAAAAATAATTTAAAAAAAGACAAGCCCGCTCTAGAATTACTTACTCAATTTAACAAAAAACAAAAGGCAAAACGAAACTATATTAAAAAATCCCAAACAATTCTCTGTACGGGACTGATCCAATCCAAAAGAGAATGTATCCTTTTTTTTTTCTCTGTGGAGCCCAAAAGTAACACCAGATACAAAGGAGTTGCAGTCTCGCAAGAGTGTTTGCCCACATAAGCTCAGCGGGATTACGTTTTGTTCACGGCAACACTGCACCAATGTAAAGTAGTCCCAAAACGTTGGCCGGACGCCATTGTGAATTTTAAGTAAGCGCTTTTCTGCACTTGACTTGTCCCTGCACATCTCACTTCTTCTTCACGCTGCATCACTCCAACGGGGGACATCCACACATATCACCGGCCTCCTTTTTTTTTTAGTGGCCAGGGGACTCTATTTCTTATTTCCCATGCGGCACGTCAAGCCCACCCCACCCACTGTCACCTCACTGCTCTATATAAGACAGCAAGAGGGCCTGATGATAAGAAGCTGTTCTCAAGACAAGCCCGGCCATGCGGTGTAAAGTCCTCGTCTATGTGGTCTTGTTGCACCTCATAAACAATGGTGAGTATTGTGTCCTCGCACAAAGGCTGCCTTGTCGCTTTGCTCTCCTGCACTGTACTGGACTCCATTGAAGTGAACAGGTGACATCTGAAATCATAAGGAGTTTTTCTTGATGTTAATTCTCTTGGATTTCTTTTTTCTGATGGCTTTAAATGGCGAGATGTCTTTTTTGTGCCGATTGTTTTGGGATGAATAGTGGTTGAAAAAAGGTAGTTCCGTATTGTGCTAATCCATATTGATGTACTGAAGTGGAGCGACATGGTTTTGGTTCCTCTTGCAAATTGTCGCTTGATGATTAATGTTGAACTGCATAGTACATTATTTCGCAAAAAAAATCTTCCTCAGTGTGCTTTAATAAGAAACTAAATATCTCATTCACTGGCAGCCCAGGTAAAATAAAAGTACTTTTTGGCGTCTATATCCGTCAATGGCAGTGAATGAGTTAATGTAGTTGATTTTTATAGTACAATATGTTTTGGCTGACAATATATTAACCGTAATCGTCTGAGGATGAAGCGATGCACTCGCTTGACTTGTGTAACGTTCCCACTCGGTGATGGTGACTATGTCTCCCTTGTGACTGGCTGGCGACCAGTTCGCCCAGTCAAATATATATATATATATATATATATATATATATTCATTTATTATTTTATTTTATTTTATTTTATTATTTATATTTATTTATTTTTAATATATCTATAAAAATGTAGAATTTTCTTCCACTTGGAGTGGCTTTAAACAGCTCAGAATCGAGTCACCCGCATCTCAACATAAGCACTGTAAAAGTTGACTATAATAATTTCTCTGATGTGATGCGACAAATGACTGTAATTAGAAAGCCTCATTTAACTGCATCCAGCAAAGCCGTGTGTTTAATAACTCGTAAAAAGCATCTCTTTGATTGTCATCGTTCTCACGTCAAGTGTTTGTGGACACGTGCGGTCCTTTTTAAAAGCCAAACGGCATTCGTCTTGGAAGTGTCAGCTGTCACTTGGTTGTTATTGGCAAACAATTAGGTCACGGGATGTACAAACTTTTCCACTGCACGCTTTTATGTTTACTGACAGGTATTTATTGTGCTGGTTACTAATTAAGCTCATCGCTGTGAAGGGTTGACTGAACGGCTTTATATTCACTCAAGAACTTAAAAGCAAGGATCAAAAGAAAGAACGTGGAAATTGTAAGAAATTACAAAAGCTTTTCTTTAGATTGATTCACGAGCCACTTCACTGGGTACACCTAAGTACGTCTTCTTTTATCTTTGAACAGCGTCCTCTCTTGACGTCCAAGCCCGACCAAATACAAATGCCAGCCTCCCTTGCAACGTGACCCTGAAGTTGGACCGAGTGGATGAGGCGCTGGTGGAAGTCAGCTGGGTGAGCAACGGCTCAGGCGTCGCCTCGTTCAAGAATGCCACCGCCTGGATAAAAGATGGCTTCTTTTGGACCACGGGCCATTTCCTCAACGGAGACTTTTCAGTGACCGTTCTCGGCGTCGGCTTGAGCCTGCAGGGCGTGTATGAATGCACCGTCCGCTACAACGCCTCAAAGCTGCACTCAAGCACCGTTGCACTCAGCGTCATTGGTATGTCGGTGGCGGGGTTTTTTTTTTTGGGGGGGGGGGTTATTTTACACTCAACAACCCAAACTCCTGTTCGAATGAGACCAACAGCATTAGAGGGTTCTCTTAGTTCGTAAGGATCAGTCAAAAAAAGGGTATAAAATAATTCCCAAGGGTAAAATTGATGAACAGACGAGAAGTAAACTGGTGAGCGTGGCTGACAGGGAAATTGAAGGAGCTGCAGGAATTTCTGGAAAGTACTGGCTGTCTGGGCTGTGGGCTTGGGTAGCAAGATGGAATCATTATCTTACAAAGAAAACCATCCAAACCTGGCTGAAGTTTGCAAACACACTCTCCAAATGTGTTATTGTTTGATGAAACCAAGGTTAAACTTTTTAGCGCATCGTTCCAAAAGTTATATTTGCTGCAGACGCAACTCTGCTCATGAGCAAAAACCTAAAACATTTTTCTTCAGCTAGAACTGGGGCTGTCGTCAAGGAGGACAGTAGAGATCAGTCAATGCTGATAGACAACATGAATGATGGAAAACATTTGGAAATGAATCTTCTGGATCTAGTTTGTCTGTATGAAAAAAAAACAGTCATTTAAACGGGGGTGTGTAGACTTTTTATAATCATTGTGGCCACTGACCACCCAATGCAATTTGCTCTCCTATAATCTAACTCCCATGTGTTACAATTCGCTTTTAAAGACGACAAATTTTCCGTTGCGTGAACCAACTCTGTGCCTTCTGTTCCCCTCCGAAGCCCCCCCATTTGTGTCAGTACCTCAACAGTGGATGTTGTTGGGGGCAGAGAGCCAGCTGGTATGCCGCGCAGATGACTTCTACCCTCCACCTGTGGCGTTCACCTGGACCAGAGACGGCCAAGTCATTCAGTCCAGCATGCAGCTCGACGGGGAGAAGACCCCCGATGGCTTCTACCGAGCCGCTGCCAACCTTACCTACTTCCCGACTCCATGGGACCAGAACACCACTTTTGGCTGCAAAGTGACCCACAATGGCACCAAGCAAGAGCTCAAGTTTCAACTCAACATCACCTGTGAGTGCAGTTTTTGATTTTGGACACAAAAAAAGGGTCTTTAAGCAGAAATGTATGTCGTCGTCTTTGCCCTGTGTTTCTTACCTGTCGCTAAAAAGCAAAGTGTGGAGAGTCTCTGTCGCCAAAATGGACAGGTGCAGTCAGTGAATGGGTTGATCACTTATTGCCAACCCACACGCTTTCTATTATAATTCCTGTCATCTTTACTTTTGGAAATGTGTTTCTTCTTTGACAATCACCCCATGTTTTTCTGGTTCAATGAAAACTCATATGCAGAGTACAGTATATTTTATGGGGAGCTTCAAAACCAAAGGCTTGAAAAGCCGTGCGGTGCCTTTGTGGCAAAAAATGTACCTACCAAGGATTATATCCAGTTTGGTAGCTTTCACATGAGCAGTCTTAAAAAATGCCAAGATGCAATCAACAAAATATTCTGAGTCATAAAGTTTCAATTCCTTTGCTTTGTTTTTCTGTTTCCACTTCACGGATGTAACAAAAGATGCTAATCATGCCACGACAATAGAACCGGTTTCCAATGGAAACAGTTTTGGAGCAAATAGCAATTGATTCCAAGATTAAAATGTTAAATGGGTGTCAGATGGCTAGTGTGGTTGAGATCCAGATGTTACATTCCAGGATGATTTATCCGTGCCCTCCTCAGACTCCCCCACTGTCAGACTCTCAGCCGTAAAGTCGCCTTCCGCCGACAGTCCTCTCACCCTCTCCTGCCACCTGGAGAGCTTCTATCCGGAGGAGATGTCCGTCTCCTGGCTGCAAAACGGCACCGTCCTCCCCGAGCCGCCCGGCACCGAGCAGAATCCGGACGGGACTTTCCGAACCACACGCTACTTCACGCTGAGCCAAGAGCAGCGGCGGAGAGGCGGGGAGGTGGAGTGTGCGGTCGACCAGCCCGGTGTGGTGCAGCCGGCCCGAGCCTCAGCATACCTGGAAGAACTGGATCCGCAAGGTGACATTTTGTATTGTAAATCCTGGACCATCCCATCATGCCTTTCACAAGCTCACAATACAATATGTGGTCATTACAATGTCGTTTTGAATTGTATTCATTGTTTAGTCCAAGACTAATTTACTCAAAACAATTTTTGGATGTGCATCTTTGGGTGACAATTTTCTGTACAGCTTACCAAAAAATGCACTCTAACCTCAAATAATAAATTTAATTGAAACTTCTCCAAACATTTGAATACACAGGTGCCACTATTCAATGGTTCAGTGTTTTTTTTTTTTCACAACATTTCGTCCAAGGGAAAGGCAAGGTCAAATTTACAACAGGTTTTTGAACAAACAAAATAAACAGACACGGTCACACCTGCGTGTCTTCATTACTGTAAGTGTCCAACAAACTGTGTAATTATCTCAACTCATCTCACATTATGAAAATATCATGAAAGCATCTTGTTTGGTTTGTCAGTTCACACCTGAAGTACCAGTGGAATATTTTTCATTATCATTTCCTGTTTTTTTTTCCTCAGATGAGGCACCGGTGCTCACAAAATCTGCAAAGGCATCCGTGGCAATGATGTGTATCTCCCTGGTGCTTGTCTTCCTGTTGTGCTTTGGCTTTTCTTGGAGGCGAAGAGATGGTGAGGGAGGCCTTTATAATATAAATATATAGAGAGAAATATTTATTTTATTTTATTTTATTTTATTTTATTTTATTTTATTTTATTTTATTTTATTTTATTTTATTTTATTTTATTTTATTTTATTTTATTTTATTTTATTTTATTTTATTTTATTTTATTTTATTTTATTTTATTTTATTTTATTTTATTGGGACTTTCATTTTCACATCCTCAAAAAACATTCCACTCTTTTTTTTCCCCCATTTTATTTTTCAAAAAGGCATATTTTTCAAACCTATTCCCAACACAAGCCATGTGAATATCGATTATTGGAAAATGTAATCGGCCAATATAAAACCGAAGAGTTGACTAAACTGTCGTATGTCATGTCTCCATTTTCTCCGCTGCCATTCAGAGAAACAGAAGTCTCTGGCGGTGTCGGGAATCATCCTCCCTCCTCGCATAGTTGTGGGCCAAAAGGGCCGGGTGAGCGTGAGCATTGAAGGCAGGAGGGTGGACCGAGTCCAAACGGCGTGGTTCCTCAACGACATGCCCATCTCCGACACCTCCCTCACAGGTAGGATTGTCACGCGATCCGAATTGACTCTTTGTATTGTCTCAAAGCGGAACACAATTCAAACAAACATCAGATCGTCACACCGCATTGCACACCAAAGTTCTTGCGTACCTCCACCGACACTCTCCATTCCAACGGGTTTATTTTGGGTCGATGGTCTTTTGAATTCATGTTTTGTATTGCTTAACATAAATAACTGACATGCTATGTGCTCTCTTGCTATTCACCTTCATTCCGCTAACAACGTCCAACTGTAGGGACCTCCAGAGCAAACTTTAACTGCCTCTATAACCCTCTAACCACCATCCATCTGCCCTACGGCCTAACTCTCACTTCACCAGCGCCGGAGAAAGGCCCTTTGCTGCCCTCCAGAGGAGAGATGGGTTACTACAAGCTGCATTCCCAGGGCCCTCTGCACTCGACAGCGAGTGGAGTCCAGCAGCTGGTCTCGTCGCTGACGTTCATCCCGCAGATCTCCATCCACAAGGGGGCCGTGTTTAAGTGCCAGGTGTCCTACATGGGCAAAGACAAGATTGTGATGGAGAGAGCGTCCGAGAGGTTCACAGTTCTATGTGAGGAGTTTCTATTCATTGGCGTGTGAATGCTGAAAGATGCAACTGTCGTATAACATTTTTTTTTTTAATTTTAGCTGCACCAGAGGTTTCTGAAATTCAGCTGGCAGAAACACCAAACAACTCAGGTGAGGCAGACGTTTAACAAAATGTATTCATGTGACCCCTGTGATTGACTTCCAATGCCATTACCATTGAAAATTTGGGATATATAAATGTCCCAATTATATTTTGAATATGCATTGGCAATCAAAAAAAAAAAAAAAAAAATGTTCCTGAATGTAAATTTCAGAGGCAATTCCTGTTTTGCAGAGGTCATCAGCATGACCGTGCGAGCGTCCCATTTCCACCCGGACGTCATCACCTTTCGCTGGTTCTGCCAGGGGGGAGAGCTGAGCCCGGTGGCTTCCCAAGCCTCCACCTCCCCCCGACCCAATTCCGAAGGTTTCTTTTCAGCCTCCAGTCAGTGCAAACTGCCCCGAACTGAATTGGAACAGGGAGGCACCAGAGTGTGGGTCAGCGTCCATCACATCGCCCTCAAGCAGCCGGTCACTCGGGAGACCAGAGGTCAGAAGGGCTCGGTGTTAAACAGAAATATATTTTGGTCACATATGTGCGAGTTGTGAGTAAGTCGCAAGTTTTAATCTTCCAGTTACGGCAGTGAAAATCAAGCAAGTCAAACCGAGTCCTAAAATGACCAACATAAATTTGACTCAAGTCATGTGACTTGTCAGCCACTTCTGAATAACACGTCCCACTTTCTTCCACGCAGGCTTCATCAAGCAGCCACGCGTGTCCGACATTTCGTCCGCCACCTCAGCACCCGACCAGATGCTAACCTTGGGGTGCGAGATCACAGATTTCTACCCGCCCGACATTACGGTCACTTGGCTGAAAGTGAGAGGGGGCGAGCGAGATGACAGCGAGGACGAGGTGATGGAGGGCGGCGAGCTGTGGGGCCCCGTGGAGGTTCACCCCAGACTCTTCAGGACCACGGCCACTTTGAGGACCGCCAACAACCGTGAGAAAACACAGCGAGGGGGAGGGATTAAATGCAGAGTCGAGCACCTTTCCCTGCAAGAACCTATTGAGAGACTTTGGAGAAATGTTGACATTGGTAAGAATGAATCACTCCCTCTTTGCTTTTTCTTTATACCGTTATTTATCCAAGGACGGGCGGTGACGTTCTGATTACCAACAATTCATGAATACAATATACGTGCAAAATGTCAACATGGAGCAGAATTATTTCAAAAGGTACATTCAGTATTATACCTTTTCAAATATGAGTCACGTGCATATGGAGTGGGACAAAAGATTATTCTATTTAAATGGTGCACAAACGGGACAACTGAAAAAAATAAAATAAAAAAATAAAAAATAAAAATATATATATATATATATCATATAAATATATATTTTTTATTATTTTATCACCTCCTGTAAGTCATTTATTTTTTGTGTATTTTTGTAACATAAGTTAAATATTTTGAGGTGTAAACATGTAAAACAATAATATAAGGAATTAAAATCATTTTTAAGATGTTATCATCTATCACTATAAATTAAATTCAATTCAATTAAAATTTCACACTTAATTCACTGCCGACTTCATTATGAAGAAACAGCACCATCTAGTGGACCGAGTGTGGAATCATCTCTCTTGGCGTTTAATGGCAAACCTTTTCTGTGTCAACGTTTGTGTGCCCCGCTCAGTTGCTCCCAGCATCCCTTCATCCATTTCGGTGTGTTGGAGCAGCGAAGGAGTGGGCGTATTCTCTCTCCTGCTGAAGGGGGGTCACCCCAAGGTCAAGTTACTGTGGACGGCCGGGGGGACCACACTCTCGCCGCTCGAGTCCAATGAGACGGAGGAGATGGGAGATGACGGGCAGAGGGAGCTGAAAAGTGTGTGTGCCCTCGAGAGGTCCACACAGGCGCCCAGGCGGAGTGACAAGCGGCGGAACGGGCGTGGAATAGGTCATACATCCATCGAGCCAATTCCATACGTCATGTAGTGTCCAGTCCGTAATGTCCTATCTTGATTTTTCCATTCCAGAAACCAAAGCAGCTGTCACATACCCGGACACTGAAGGGATAGCATACATTGACGAGAAAGTGGACGGAGAGAACAACAACAATGAGGAAACCAAGTCGTCAGATGGGGACGAGGGCAATGACGACGATGACGAACGAGAGGAAGACTCCGGAGCATTATACATCAACCGAGTTAATTTGACGGATGGGAGCAGGGAAAGTGAGAGATCTCGCCTGAGAGTTATTGTGGAGCTCACACACCCTGCGCTTCAAATTCCTGTTTACAGAAGCTGGACAGGTAAGACAACACAGGCCCGTGGTTTGTTGTTGGATGAAGATAATTTTAGAGCAGTGTTATATTAAATTACAAGATTTTCTCACATTTTTTGCTCTATTAAGAAAATTTTACTATAATGGAGGTGTTCTTATTTTCTTCATTTTATCCTGTCTTTCAGAGCCCAATGAGGAAATATCGTCCATGTGAAAATCTTGACGGGAACAAGAAGCATTATCCGATTCAAATATTTGATACACTTTTTAGTAAATAATATATAAATGTTTAGTTTTGGTATTTGTCGCTGGCAAAGGTGTTGTTTCCAGTAGTTTAGGTGTTTATTTATTATATTTCTTTCACCTGCTTGATTATTTGCAAATGTCTGTATTTTTTTACAAATATATTTTACGATAAAATCCCATCATGTGAATTACTATCGAATTCAGCAAATAAATCTTGACTTCAATTTGGGGCTGGAGTGAGTCGACGGTTGTTTTCCGTTGTGTGTTTGGAAAGAATTGGAAATAAGTCGTCATGCAAACTGTTGATAAGTTACTTCCCATTTCAAATTAAACTTCTCTTTTTGTTTATTTATGTTATTCGGACACATCACCGCAGCACAGCTGTCAAAACACAGGTTGTTGTTTTTTTAAGTTCCTCTTGCCAAGAATGGCTGTGCAATGCTAATAGTTACACACAAGGATGTGGTATGTTGGTGTTCTTTTGAAACTCGCTGGCCCCCCCCCACCTTGCCTATTTTTCTTGTTCCTTATTTTTACAAGTTGATTTTATATATACATATATATATATATATATATATATATATATATACATACAGTTTTTCATGGCTTGTTGCCTTCTAGTTTTGTTACTTTTAATGGGCCACATAAAAGCTGATCCGGCCCCCAAGCCTTCAGTTTGACACCATGCCAAACAATAAGCAATGATAATAAATGTGAAGTCTTTGAATTAAATCTGAATTTCTTTTCGCCCATAAAGGCTTGATTCTTATATAAAAGACATGTGAATGGCGAATAAAAGAAAATACGTCTCGATCAAATGTTTTCTTCTCAGCTGTGTTTAATCACGCTCCTCATTGACCGGAAGAAGCGTTTGTATTATGAGGAACTGGGGCCAGGCTGATGAGAACAAACTTTTTGTCGCCGTTTGATCTGGATGCAAACCTCTGGCTAGGCAGGAGGACATTTGTGCTTTTATTACGAAACGAGCAAAAAAAAAAAAAGTTGAATTCGGATGCAACGTGTCATTTTTTGAATGATGGATTCGGCCAGGATCGCAGGGACGCTGTGGAATGTTTTGGTGAGCGGACACGATGATTTCTTGTGTGTCTGTTTGGATTAATGTGGCGCTAGTTGAAAGGATGAAAACGTTTGGTCTAAAATTTGTAATCTCTGATTACTCCAACATAAACAGTTACGTAAGAGCGAGAAAAAAATTGGTAGTTGACGTTCTAGCATTTTGCTCCAAAATAAAATGGTTTCATGAATTAAACATATACACATGTTTTTTTAACTTTAACACTTCTCTAATCATTCATCTTTAAACTTTGGTTTATTTTCCGGTCTTTCGCGTTGTCAATTTTACGCGAAGTCAAGTTTTTGTTGTCCACATCCCTCCGGAATGCAACTTCCGCCTCTACCGGAAGTGCCAAAATAAAGTTACTTCGATGTGCTCATTGTAACTTCGTTTTTGACACCTTTCGCCTCTCTTTGCGTGTTGACGTCCGTCCTCGACGGTGCGCGTCTGTCATTTGTGCGTCACAGCGCTTGGCGCAGGTGCTGCCCGTCATCCATGCATCACTGTGCGTTGAATAATATTACTAGTTTTTTTCTTTTTTTTTTTTGTCCCTTCTCACACTTTCTTCTCCCGCTTCGCCGTATTTGTTACATCATCACCGCTTGTTCCCGGATTTCCATGCAAATGTCCAATGTATGCGGCAAACAACTTTCGGTTCTGAAATACGGGACCGTTTCCGCAAGGCCAAAGGTGAGGTTTAACAGGGAAGCAATTATGTCATCATGACATCAATGTCAATTCGACAAAACGTCAGTTTAAAATATTGCTCACTCACAGGCACAAGGTGATATTTTTTTATGCATGCTGTCAGTGGGATTGTTATTTTTTCCCCCCCCGGATAATTTGTAATTCTGAGTTTATAAAAGCACTAATTGCCATACTCTAAAAAAATAGTCTTGAGCAAATGACCATTTATGAATCAGCGCATTAATGTTTAATCTGTGTGCCTCTTTGTCAGTACTATTTAGCCGGAGCTGTCAACAGATTCCTCAGGCCGGAACCTTCAAACATCAGTGATGATAAGCTCCAAGAATCCATCGCTCAAAGTGGTTCTGGTGGAGATGGTCACATTGCCGGCGTTCATAAGGATCAGTCTGACAAGGCGGCGTGTCAGCTGAATGCATCGCTGCCTGCTTGGGCCGGAGAAAAAAAACTAAATTCTGAAATCAAAGTACCTGAGCAAGTGAATTATTCTCCAGAAGAATCCGTGGCAACATTTTGCAGTGTCGCGCATTTGAGTCCGACCATGGGCATCGAAAATTCAAGAAGGCCGAAGCCTCAGGAGAAGATGAAAAACGCTGAGGATTTGTTACTGCTGGCCTCTGATAGAACTGAAGATCAGTTGGAGGTTGGATCACAGCCTGAAGGATATGAGGACGATGAAAACTTGTCTGCAGGCAATCACCGAACGGATGAGGTAGAAGAGCAGGGCACCAAAATAACAACAACAGACGCCAACAGTGACGACGACGTCGGAACTCTTAAAATCGAGATGCACTCAAATGTCAACGGACAGTCCGATGCAAAGACGGGTGAATCCGAACAAGTGAGGAAAGTTGAGGGGGCGCTTTTTAGTCTGGACAGCAATGACAGATTTGAGGAAGAAGTAACTTCTGCGCTAGCGGTAAACCCCGAGGCCAATACGGCACAGGAAAACCGTCCCTTAAATTTACGTGATGCGTCAGAGCAGCTCCATACGCCAACATGTGAGGGGTCACTTCGGCGAGCGGAGAGCCTTCAAAACGGCATCGGGGCCAAATGCCAAATGAATTTTGCGGTTAAAACAAAAACCACTTGCGCGAGTCCAAACATGGGAGTCAAACTCCCGGAGCGGGAATTCGGTCCACCTTGCAGCCTAACTGACGACGACATGGAACAACTTCAAGTGGCGACTGAAGCAGTTGAACGGGAACACGTATTACGGTTGAACGATGCGGCAGGCGACAACAACGAAACCCGAAGAGAATTAGTCGGTGCCAAAGAGTGGATGGTGGATGTGGAAAGCGCCCTCACGGGATCGTCATTGGACAAAGGTGAGATGAAACCTGAGAGGTGTGCTGGAGAAGACGCAAGGAATGATGTACAAGACCAGAGGTCAGAGGAGGCCAAAAAACGTGAAACTGATGACATTGTGGGGACGGTCAATGAGGGTTTAAAAGACACAAGAACCACTTTGCATCTCATGACAACTCCGACAAGTAACACCGAGGAAACAACACCCACCTCGGCCGGTCCGCATCAAGATGTGTTTCTCGATACGGAGATACAAACTGCTTCACCGGCAGCGAACTATGACGCCGAACAAGAAGAGTTCTCAAATGAGTCTCTTGAAAAGCGGTACCACTTGGAAAGCTTCACGGTGATATCATCGCCCGAGTCGGGCTTCTCGGACCAGTCCTTTGGCGAATCCCAGACAGCCGCTTGCGCCAGGAAAGCGGCAAAAGCCGTCGCTGCTTTTGCAGTTGATCAAGACGTTCTTGAAATCAGTTCATTGGAAATCCTAAAGACGGATTCAGAGGAGTCTCCAGAGGAACTGTCGAAGTTTGCGCTCGAGCCTTTAAAGATGACGATTCCGCAATCATTGGACACGGTGGACAAGCCCAAGGGTGAACTTGAGGTATGGTTCCCTTTCGTTTGGTTCTTCATCACTGAATGGCGCCCGACGGCAGACCACCTTCCAGAATATTTATCGATTATCATGAAAGCGATATGGAAACGGTACTGTTAACTTATTGCGTATTGCAAACACAACTTAAGATGCTTATTTTGGCTCTCAATTGCTTCTTCACACAGTCTCTCTCTCTCTCTCTCTCTCTCTCGCTCTCTCTTGTCACCCCCCACCACCCCCTCATCTCTGGCAACCACCTAACCCTCATTCTCATTATTTACATTGCAGGTGAGCAGCTTTGTGTTGAACTTTGCCCCTCAAAGGTCACGAATGGCCGTGAAAAACCCTCGCGCCAGGCCACCAAAAGATCGGCACTCCCTTCTCCAAAGGCCCTCGGTGGATCCTGTAAGCGCTCCACCCCCGCCAGCATCCAAAATTCCTGTCGGTGTTCATGTATTGGGAGGCTTGGGATTCAAACTGCCTGGTGGGTTTCTTGCAATTAATAACACACGACCGGCTTGGTTGATTTATTATGATTATTTAGTTGGCAAATAAAATCACGTTGTTGATCTTTTAAAGGGCTTGGAGCGGGTTTTCCTGTTGTAAAAAAGTTACCAAAAATGGTAAGTGAAGATCAGGCTCATTTTTGGAAGCATTGTCATTGGTTTAAACGTTTGACTTTTCCACATTTGAACGCTCGATACCGACAGGAAGCTGAGCTGAAACCCGTGCCGACGGCCGATGCCACCAAACAAGCTGAGGTGCCGCCTAAAGCAAAATGGATGCCGCCAAAACAAGCCGGGTGAATACCGAGTACTTTGATTTCATTCAAGGCTTTAATAGCAGCGCGTTGTTTACTTTTGGTGTTGTTTTTAGATTTGGAAATCCATTCATGTCAGAGCTCAAGACCAAATTGAAGAAAGCCACCAAAAACTGAGACAAACTGTACTTTTTTTTTTTTTTTGTGAATATCGGGGTATGTTGTAAAAGATTGTTTGTGCAATGATGAATATAACGGCACCATTTTGTGGACATTTTGTAATAAACTAAATCGAAAGCACCCGTTATTTTTGCCATAAATGTTGCGTGAAGTTGTAAATTTTTCAACTTGTTATAAGTTGCCGTTGTATATAATTTTTTTTGTATCTCGAGGCTGTGATAAGCATCGGGGGTTGTGTTTAACCATCAAAGAAATGTAACTGACTAACTGGTCCCTTAAAGTCCAGAGTTCCCCCCCAAAAAAATAAAAAAATGTTGTTGTTGCCATGGTGATTGCAGTGATGACATCACAAAGAGACCAAAGGGATGAAAGACACGAGCAGGTGGGTTGGTTCTGCGTGCGCTAACAAAGTCTTCAAGATTTGAGACAACTCATTAACAGCTCAACTTTTGTCGGTAGGTCTGGGGGGGAAAAAGGTCTGGAAAGCCCACTTTGTTTTTTGTTATAAATTAACAATTTATATGCTCTGAAACATTTAAGAGAACCATTTTATTTGCGTCAAGTTTAGAAATAAATAATATATAATTAAAAACATTAGTTGTTTTTTTTAGAGTGAAAATGCATTTTTCAAATGCTCATTTTGAGCTGTGATCCTGACAACTTCCTGTGTTCCTAAGATTTGCTGTGATATCAAATAAAGTCCAATAATGTGTGTACAGGGTCAACTTGAACAACCACAAAAAAAATCCAAAATATTTGATTAAATCTTTTTGTATTCGTTAAAAATATCTGTCATTTAAATGGAATGAAAAGCACGAGCTGCTTTGTAGTTCATCAAGTTCATTTAATATTCAATAGACATTGGATTTAAGACTTTGCAGATGGATACCTAAAAAATCGATAAATTTCAATATTTTTTTCAAATAGTGTGACTTATTGGTTAGCTACCCACAGTGAAATATTTCAAGCTTTTATTTGTAAAATTAATGGAAGACAAATCCAATATTTGGCAAAATGAGATTGTGACACTCAATATTCCTTGAGTACTTTTGTCGAGTCTCCTTTTGCATCGAGGCGCGATGTGACACTCAATATTCCTTGAGTACTTTTGTCGAGTCTCCTTTTGCATCGAGGCGGCGAGGCATTGAGGTGGTCAACCTTTGACACAGTTCAAGTGTTGACCAAGTTGCTTTGATATCAGTCTTCAGTCTCGGATAAGGGGCGATTTTCAGACTGAGGAAAACCTCTGAAGGTTTTTGGGGGTTTCTTAGCTGACAAGACTGGCACACCGATAGTGTTCATTTGTGTTATTTTTTTTTCTCTCCTTGAATCATGCTTGCTGTCTTATCACATCAGCGCCATCCAATGGATCACGATGAGCTCTCAGACGAGCTGGGCACTTTTTGCCATCAGGACATTCTGGCTGACGCAGCCCACTTCTCTTCATCCTCAAATCTTCCTTCGCTCCGAGAACCGTCGGGAGAAAGCATCTACACGGAGCTTCGGACTGTAGAAGGCGAGGTGGACGGCTCAGGCGTGTGGTTCCCCCTTGGGAAGATGCTGGAGGTTCCGCCGCCGATGATGACAATGACTCCCGTTTTCGAGCCGCCGCACTGTCCTGGTTTGATGTTGCCTTGCAGCCATGGCCTGGTAGGATACAAATGTCGATACAAAATGATATCGCTTAGAAATAAGAAAAAAAAAATATGTGCTTTGTCGGATTTGCTTTTCTTCCCCAGTCTCTTCCCTATGAATGGTGTCCAAATCCCTTTGATTCTCAATTGGTAAGACACTTTCTTTTTTAAAAAACAATATACATGCAGATATTTTTTTAATTGAAAATTTTGATTATAAGTGGTTTTATTGAAATTACTATTAGCATTTTGAATGTTACCATAATCATATTGAATTTAAAATTGTATTATAAAATGGTATAGCCTCGCGGGCCAAATATAATTACACTGCGGGCCAACTTTGGCCCGCGGACCAGAGTTTCGACACCTATAATTATAAGATGATTTTTGACAAGAGTTGGTGTGTAAACGCTGGACTGGTTACCAGGCAATCACAAAAATCACAACCACAGATCATTGTTTTCCCCCTATGGAAAGAATGCGGCTCCCTAAAACCTTTCACCACTTGTCAAAAACATCCTTAACGGCCACCTAATGATCCTCGAGGGCAGCACTGCAGACTTTATGAGAGTGGTGCATGCTCGCCTTCTCGTGTGAACGCGGTACTCTGCAATTCTGCATGTTTTGACTTCCAGGAGGAAGAACCAGCAACGATGACGCAACCTGTGGGGGTGAGCTTGACTCCGATCGGGCATGTGTAGGTGAAAAGAGGCACATGTCCAAATCCGGTGCCACGACTTTGCTTTTTTTGTGTTGCCTGTTGACACACATGTCTCATCAAAATAGGAGCAAAAATATGGCACTAAGAAGTCACGTTCCATGTGTGGCTGCCTCTTCAGCAAACACCTCCAGAGCGCTGTAAGTATTTTTTTTTTATTTAAAATAATAACATTAGAAAAAATAATTGACACTCCCCCAAAGAAACTCAACTATAGTGAATGGCGAAAGTCCTTTTATTGTCGAAAACTGAGGACTTTTGAGAGAATTGCAGCTAACTTTTGGTTCTTTTCTAAAAGCAAGGGATTATGACTTGCGGTATATGCATATTTCAATGAAGATGCTGCAATTCCTTCAGACATCACCCATGTTGAAATGTGCCGTTCCAGTAGGAGAGGGGAAGGTGACGACGTACGGGATGAAAAGAAAAGTGAAAAGTACATCAAGAAGCCGCTAAACGCCTTCATGCTGTTCCGGCAGGAGCAGAGGCCTAAGGTTGTCGCTCTGCTCAACATTCGAAACAGCGCTGATGTCAACAAAGTGGTCGGGCAGATGGTAAGCGTGTCACACAAGCGTCTCAATACTGTACCTGCGACCGTGTGTGTCACTGAGTGATGTCATATTTGCGCAGTGGAAGTCACTGACAAAAAAACAGCAGAGGAAATACTATGAGCTCGCCGACGCTGCAAAACTACTCCACACTCAGCAGCATCCCGATTGGTCCTTCACCGATAACTATGTAAGTCTTCACGGAAAAAAAAACAGCAGTCCGCGATATTTATTATTAACAGCCAGAGCTGGGCACTTGACCCTTTTTTTGACGGTCAGCCCCCCCGCCCGCCGGCTGTGAGCTATGTATCGTTCCATCCTCGGAAGAGATGCTAACGGCAGAGATTCATTTAAACATCCTTTTCTTAAAGATTTGTCCCCCCCACACGTCCAAAAATGGGCATCCGGCCGGGCTGGAGGCCGGACTGAACTGCCCAGCTCTGTCACCATTTTATATTTATTAATTACAGTAACACTCGTGACCTCCGCTCGAAACTGAGGGAAATGTTTGTGGGTTTCAGGGTAAGAAGCGGAAGAGGCAAAGGGTTAAAGTTCATGACAACGTTCAAGGTAGTGTGGAATCTCATCCAACAATTCCGATGTATTTATCCCTTTCTGCATTTTTTGACACTACACGTACACAATTATTGTTTTATATTTAGTTTGGACAGTCAAATAAACTGGGAGCGGTAATGAACAGTCTGAAAGGTGAAGTCAAGCCTTTGCCATATGTCCTGTATGCCCCCACCACTAATGGTCATTATCAATATCAAGATGTTACATTGCGCCACAGGTGAATCCTTATTCCAGTTGTTTTCGTTTCCCTTTTTTTGTTTATCACAGAGGACTCCCACCAGGCTGCGAGGCAGGAGGTAGAAAGCGGCGACACTCGTGCAATAAAGCAGGACAATCATCACACGGCGGCCAAATCTCAAAAGCAGCTGCGGGTGATGCTGGAGTTGATGCTTTAACCTGGTGGCCTTTCTGTTTCTTCAAGGTTCAATAAAACACTTTGGAATAACGCATTTGGAATGATTGTGTGCTTATTTGATTTAAATTTTTTCCTGTTGTGTTGATGCAAAAAAAGTAATTCACCAGTCATACCTGAGGGGTATTGTACGAAAAATAATTTAAGCGAATGTTGTCGAAAACGTGTGAACTCAAACATGCTCCACATCAATGCACCAGGGGACGCTGTTGTCAGATTTTCGCCGCGTGTGTGCAGTTCCCCAAAAAAGGCAAATGGGGGCAGTGTAGGCAAGTGTTATCACACACACGAAGAAGATACTCCCTTTTGTGATTGGTTGGGATATTCTTCAGAAAAGTTTTAAAACACGAGAAGTGTCGTTGATCTTGTATTTATTTTAGCGTCTAAAATCACGTGATTTTTTTTCTTTCGTGGATGCTGTCAAGACTTTACGAATACATATGAAGTTAACGCGACGGAGATCAACTTCGAAGAGGAAGTCGAGTCGGGTACGTTTATTACGCTTGTCAACGGACAGAAAACATCTCGGTAGTTATGCCTGCTAGGCTATCATGCATTGCACTTTTCATCCTCAGGCTGCAGATATTTGAGGAGATGTATCTGCCGGAGTCACGTCAGGGCCAATTCAGGTCTATTTAGTATCCACCAACAGCAAAAAGTCCACTATGGCTGACTTAACAATGGGATGTTCTTCTGTTGTGGACAATCTGGAAGCGGATGAAACAAAACAAAAAAACATTCCCTCAGGAGTAACAACATCAGAGAAGAAGCAGTACTTGGATGAGAACTACTTCCCAGATATCAGTCTTCTTGATGTCACACAAAATGTCGACATGAATCACACCAAGGATGAGTTATCTCTCCTTAACATGCCAACAACGCCTCTAACTGCAAGGAAATTGGGTACAAAATCTGGTAAGATCGTGGAAATAATGAAGAACAACTCTAAATTGGCTTCCTTTCACACGCCAAGGATGGAGGTCAAACCAAACGGCATCCAAACTCTCAACTTGGACACAAATGCTACTATGATTTGGTTGCGTGATGAGAGCTTACCGAACATTACTGATTACTCATTTGATTCCACAATGCACCAGAGTATAAACTTTACTATAAATATATCTCCTTCTGACATGCAATTACTTAACAACAGTGCACAGGAGCCATCCGTTGAGTCTAATTTGGAAGGCGCTCATGAATCGACCAACAAAACTTCCCAGCCTACCCCTTTAATTGCATCTCAAATGAACCTCCTTCAGTGCAAAGAAGAGGATCCGTCAACACCAACTAATAAACATTCCACCTTGGGGGGTGAACCTACAGAACAGGATGGCCTGCTCTCTGCGAACACAGCTGACTGCAAAACCAGCGTGATGAGTAATAACAGCACAATGAACCCGTCGACAGAAACGACTCTTAATGACGGTCGCCGCAACACGTTTGAAGCCAAACCTCCACCCAACACCACCATGTCGGAGAGCAACCACAACACCTTTGATGCAAATCCTCCCCCTCAAACGAATGGAACAATATCTGAAAGCAATTCGAGTGGCAGTCAGCACAACACATTTGATACTCAACCTCCCTGTTGGTCTAACGGAACGATAACTTTGTCAGACAGCACTTCGAGTGAGCGTCATCACGACACTTTTGATGCTAAACCTCCGGCTCACTCCAGCGGAACAGCAACGACGTCCGAAAGCAGTTCGCGTGACCATCACCACAATACCTTCGATGCAAATCCGCCCTCTCGGACAAATAGCGCACTCGCCATGTCGGAAAACGGCTCGAATGACAGTCATCACAACACCTTTGATGTTAAAACGCCATCCAAGTCCAACGGGGAGAAAACAACACCGGAAAGCAGCTCTGGTGACCGTCACCACAATACCTTCGATGCAAATCCACCTCCTCGGTCCAATAGCAGTTTATCGATGTCAGAACATGTCTCCAGTGACAGTCACGCCAACACCGTTGACTCGAAACCTCCCTCTCACGCCGGCCGCAGCGCCGACGCCGATGCGGTTGAGCCGCCTCAAGGCACGTTTAATGCCAATCTCGGCGAAACATTGGCGCCCGAAGCGAGCCGCTGTGAGGCTGAGCATCATTCTCTGACCTCGAAGCAAAGCTCGGATCCAGAGAACAGCAGCAAAACCTTTAATTTCAACGACACCCTCGATTTGAGGCATGGAAATTTTGTCACGTCAACGCCGTTGACAGATAGTAAAATGGCCCCCTTCTCCGCCCGCCAATGTGACAGCAAATTGCTGCTGTTTGTGGAAAAACCCAACGAGGATACGGTCAGTAAGCCGGAAGTTCAGCCGACGCCCGACGTTGCGTCCAACATCTGTGGTCCAAAAATATTAGCGGCTCAACCGGCTGCTAAATCACTGCTGCCTTCCTTGAAAGCCACATCACTGCTGCTCAAGTTCAAGCCGGCCACGTTGCTTCCAAGACGAGGCGAGAATCTGGCATCGGGTCTCCACTTGCCCAAACAAATTTTGTCCACTCGCACACTTCACGAGGTAAGTAAAAAGAATACATTGGAAGAATCCAATTCAAGAAGGACTTTTTTTTTTTTTTTGTGTGTCTTTTTTAAGAGTTCAGCAGTGCCCAGCTCTTATAACCCGCGACCAACAAACACAGGTAAGTATAGACTCAATTCTCATCGTTGCGTGCTTGGTTTCGTTTTGACACAAACTCATCTTCTGCGCCACCAGCGTTGCGGCCAAACGCACACCCGCCAAAGACTGGAGTAGAGAAGCCGCAGTTGGCTGGAAGACCATCAAGCATCCCGAAAGGACCCCCACTTCTCAGGCCGCCGTCAATACGAAGCAGCTCACTGGCTTCAAGTGCTGATAAGAAACGTAATTACGATGATGTTGTGATACACACGCTGCACCATAGACACTCGCATAATTCATAAGGTGATATACACATATACGATAGTCGCCACAAGTTGGGGAGATAACCCACTTTTTTGGAATGAATTGTGCTCTTTGTTCGAAAAGAGGTGACATTAAACTGTTGGACTTTAAAAAAAAAAAAAAGTGTTCACCTGTACAGGATCTTGCACATTTTTGGTTTATTCTGAAATTCCAAACCAAAGACAAATATGAATGGAATTTTTAATAAAAAAAAATATTGTCTTCCTCCTTAGCGTCTAATACTGCAGTTCACGTTGCCCAACCCAGGAAGCGTGACTTGAGCAGAGATGCGCCGTTCGGAGTGAAAAAGAAGACAAAGTCGGGTAAAAATGGAAGGGGGAAAAAAAAAAAGTAAATTCCCCGAAGAATATATTAGACGGCTATGACAATGACTGCGTGGTTGCTCTTTGTGCACTTTCAGATGTCCCCACACCTTCCAGTAACATTGTCGCACCAGGGCCAGCCGTTGATGCGTCAAGTGCCATGAGAAGCTCGAGGCAGGCTTCACAATGTCAGCGAGCGCCAACGGCTAAAACCGCAAAAGATGGTTCGTTGAAATTGATCGAAATGGCGAATCATCGCCTGGCGGAACCCGTCATGTGATTTCAATTTATTTTTTTTTTTTTTCCTTTCTTCAGATGCAGCAGTGTCCTCAGTGGCTGCTGAGTCTGTCAGCAGGACCAAAAATCTAAAACCACCTGTGAGGAGTCAGAAAACTCAGCTAGCTAAAGGTTCAAAAGGCGGTACAGTAGTTTGAATCTGTTGATGAAATTTACTGGACATGACATGATCCAAGCCCCCCCCCCCCCCAGCCTAAAGTCAAGATTGTCATTGTATTTACAATATGTTGACTCATTTTTTTACAGGTTGTGCTAATTGCGTTGTGCTAAAAGCTGAAATAGAGCGACTGAAAGAAGGTATGGCTGGCAATGCTCCAGTTAGTACAATTTTATTCTGTATGTCCTGTTAATGATAGTCTTTTTGTTTCCACAGAACTAAAGAAAAGGATATCTGAAACTGCACTGAAATCAACTTGAAAATGTTTATGTATTTTTCAAATTATACTTGTATTAATAAAATTGGTGTGACATTGCTCGCTCTGGTCAGTTCTTTGAGGAAAAAACTTTGGCCAAAAACGTCTACCTTGGTTTTATTGGACCATATAGGCCACATTAATAGTATAAAAACGTTTTCATTTTTAACAAAGGTGTTTAGACTTTTTATATCCACCATGCGTTTGCGCTGAGGTTATTTTAGTTAACGAAAACTAAGAGAACAATAATTTGAAAAGAACATTTTAATTTATTAACTAAATTATGACAATTCCATTTTCTCAATGTTCCAGAGTACTTTTTCTCACTTAAAAAAAACATGTAACAACTGTGAATGTCGTTTAAGAGTTACAACTGTTGATAACTTGACATTAAACTAAAGTGTGGCCCAAAGGATCATATTAGTGGAAATATGTTTTGTTTCAATAGGTGCTGTTTATACTGGATAATTGTTTTTTTTGGTTTGTTTTATTTTGTTATTTTTATAAATAAATTGACCTTCGCCGATAGGGGGCGCTGTAGCAATGGCTTGACCAAAACGTCGATCTCCGTCACTTCCTTCCCCGGCGCGAGTGACCCGCACGCAACGTCGCACGTTTTCTCCGTGCCAACGCAACAGCAAAACTGGATTTTATAAACGCCCAAACAACACAAAAGCACCACATAGCCCATTTCACAAGGACATAGGTGAGTTTCTGTTAGGAAATTAGCTTCTCACTAGTCGACTCCTGTTCGCTTTCGCACTGTGAGGCCCGAGTGCTAGCGGAAGCTTATCTTAGCATTAGCCCGCCACAAGAGCGAGCAATTACTTTGGAAGGTAAACATGTCGTTGAATCACACGGTTGTAGTTAAATTACAAACGACCTGATGACAAATAACCTGTTGAGGCGTTTATTTACTATTGTCATTTGAATAGCTTTATTGATTATTTGTAAACGTCTTAATTCGAGACTAAGCATCTGCTAACGCCATTTTAAGTTACCTCACTACAGTTACCGGTCTTGTGGAAATGAAATTCTAAATGGAACTTTTCGCTGCGGGGACTCAGAAAGTGCCTCAGACGGTGAATGTTTTATCAGGCGTAGATTTCATGGAAACCACAATGTGTTTTCTCAAGTGCAAGTTGGAGTTCTTGTAGTCTGAAATGTGTGCATTTTCAAGCAGACCGAGACATTGCATCTCGTAGCTGTTCAGATAGTATATTAATGGTGAAATTCTTTTTTACAACTGCATATTTTGCATCGAACAAGGCAGTGCAAATTTTTTAGTGAATGCAATTTTAGCCAGGCTGGTGCGATTACTTACAATCTTCTGTATTTATTTTGCAGATTGAGCCCTTTCTTCAGCAATGTCTCGTTTCTTTGCAACCGGGTCTGACAGTGAGTCAGAGGAGTCCTCGTCGGCAGATGAGATCGCTCCCAAAGCACCCGGGACCACGCTCAAGCAGTCAGTGCACTTATTGGGTCTCGCCAGTGTTGCGATTTCAAGCCAGCTCATAATGTGTGTTTGACCCCACAGGTCGCTGCTGCTCAGTGATGATGAGGAGGACACCAAGAGAGTCGTGCGCAGTGCCAAAGACAAAAGGTAGCATTTTATTTTATTTTTCCGGAGCTTAACTCGACTTTTATCCTATGTGCTTTAACCGTGTGACTTGAATGTGCTCCTGTGTCTTAGGTTTGAGGAGTTGACCAATTACATCAAGACTATCCGCAATGCCATGAAGATCCGTGACATGGCCAAGTGTTTGGAGGAATTTGAGCAGTTGTGTCGAGCGTTCCTCAAAAGCAAGAACATAGTAGACAAAGAGGGTGTTCCACCTTTCTACATCCGTCTTTTGGCAGACCTGGAAGACTACCTGAATCAGGTCAGTCCTTTAGTTTCCCACCGTTTGAAATTCTCTAGTACTTGAATCAGTTTTGAATTTTCAGTTTGAAATGTGATAGTCGGAGTGAATAGTCTGTACTGTAATTTCTACTCCTGCTGCTATTGTGAAAAATAATATTTTTTAACACCCTGTTAATTAAAAAAAAAAAAAAAAAAATTCATGTCAAGTTTTAAAATGGATTGTTTCAGCTTTGGGAGGACAAAGAGGGAAAGAAGAAGATGAACAAGAACAACGCAAAAGCCCTCAGTACATTGCGCCAGAAGATCCGCAAGTACAACCGGGATTACGAGACGGAAATCACGGCTTACAAGGAGGTGATAACATGACACACATGGCATATTCACCAACAAATGATGACATACCACTCAAATTTGTTATTTTATCCGAATTGCATCAGCTGTGATTGTCGTTTCGTCTTACTGGGGAAGGAGATTAATCTCTCAATAAACTTGTCGCAGAATCCTCAAGAGTCCGCAGATGAAGACGACGACAAGGGCCAAGATGATTCAGGTCAGCCTCCTTTTAAACGTCTTCCTCTTCATATTTTGGACAATGTATCACTGTTCATGTGAACGCTTGTATTCCTGTGAGAAAGTCACACTCAAATAGACAGAGATTAATTATTCGTGTTGTTTTTGTTCATCAGGTTCATCCTCTGATAGCGATGGCGATGATGGCGTGTCTGCTAAAGCCTTCCTGAAGAAAAAACCTGAGGCCACACCAGACGCTAGCAAGTTCCTCAAGTCCGCCAAAGGATCCGGGGTAAGGAGTTGGAATCTTGCTTGATTGGCTGTTAGTAATTGCGTCAATGGCTGTTGAGTCTATTTTAAACAGTACATCAGCATTTTTGTTTTTGTAAAACCACACAAACCCGAGTTGCCCCGTCTGATGTGTGTTGATGGATGTCAACGCGTAGGCAGAGGCTTACGGTCCAAACTTTGCGGCAGCTTTTAAACAATTTGTTTGACTTCAATGTTGTGGTTATTGACAGGATGAGTCATCCTCCAGTGATGATGATGAAGATGACGAAGACTGGGGCTCCGACACCGTAGACACGGGCAGTGAGAGCTCTGACGACGGAGAGGGCAAGAGTGCGTCTCTTGCCATGGTCTTCCTCAAGAAGTGAGTCCCCCCCCAGTTCACGGTTCATTCCGTAGTTGAATGTTACATGTGATGACACAAGTCGGGCGCATTCCGTCCTAAACCGTGCCACAATGCGTTCAGGGCCCATGCACCTGAAAAGAGCACCGAAAAGGTGGGGAAGAAGAAGAAGCTGAAGAAGAAAGAGAAACTGGAGGAAGAGGCTGAGGAAGAGGGAGGTGAGGAGGTCGAGGGAGGCTGGGAGAAAGTGAGGGGAGGCGTCCCTCTCGTTAAGGTGAGGCTAAAATTTCTAACCGGCGCGTTTTGTTCTGGAATCATTCACACAAAACACAGGCTTTGACGTTTACGTTTGATTCAAAACATCAGGAGAAGCCCAAGATGTTTGCCAAGGGGACTGAGATCAACACAACTGTGGTGGTGAAGAAGCTCAATGAGATCCTGCAAGCCAGAGGCAAAAAGGGCACCGACCGGTAATTACTCAGTGCACGTCATCCTCATCAAGTAACACGTCAAATTGTACCTAAATGCGCGCTCCTTCTTGCAGAACTGACCAGGTTGAACTACTCACTGCCCTCGCTGGGATCTCCGCAGAACACAACCTGGGTCAGGGCGTCCTGGTTAAAATTAAATTCAACGTCATTGCGTCGCTGTATGATTACAACCCCAACATGGGAACTTTTATGAAGGTAGGAAACTCTAAGACACTCTAGATTGATGTATGCATCAATTGACACTTGGCTCTTTTTTTTTTTTTAAATCCATCAGCCGGAAATGTGGAAGCAATGTCTGGACTGCATAGATGATCTGCTGAACGTCCTGTATGACAACAGTAACATGTTCATCGGGGAGAACATTGCAGAGGACAGTGAGAACTTGAACGTCTCAGATCAGGTATGAGCAATCTTGCTTCTGTTAAAAAAAAAAACGCTTGCGTTGTTTACGTTGTTGTAATAACGTGTTAGTTGCATGATTTTCTTTTTATCTGGTGTTTTTTTTTTTAGCCTTTCAGAGTCCGTGGCTGCATTTTAACTTTGGTGGAGAGGATGGACGAGGAGTTCACGAAGATCATGCAGAACACGGATCCTCATTCACAAGGTAAGCGACACAGTTTCAGAAGATTTTATCGTTGAAACATGAAACAGACGAGCGATGATGGTTAAACCTCTGCCCGTAGAATACGTGGATAATCTCAAATACGAAGGCCGTGTGTGTAACATCATGGACCGCCTGCTTAGCTACTTGGAGAACAGGGGCACCACGGAGGACATTTGCCGCATCTACTTGCGTAGAATCATGCACACCTACTACAAGTTTGATTACAAGGCTCACCGGCGCAGCCTGGGCATCCAGGCTGAAAGCAAGGTGAGAAAAGTAGCATGTTCATCGCTGTAAAGTGTCGGACAAGCTTGACAGTCGCTCTTAAAAGCGCTTGCACGTCCGCTGTCACGTAGTCCCAGCAAGACCAGGAGGAGAGCGAGGGCGAGGACAGCGCCATCATCATGGACCGTCTCTGCAAGTTCATCTACGCCAAGGACCGAACCGACCGCATCCGTACGTGCGCCATCCTCTGCCACATCTACCACCACGCGCTGCACTCGCGTTGGTACCAGGCCCGCGACCTGATGCTCATGAGCCACCTGCAGGACAACATCCAGCACGCCGACCCTCCCGTTCAGGTGCGCACGCGAGCCCTTCAGAACCTCGATTCCGACCGCCCTCGTCATGACATGACATGACGTTGAACCATTTGCTTTCTCTCATCATAGATCCTGTACAACAGAACCATGGTCCAACTGGGCATCTGTGCCTTCCGCCAAGGCATGATTAAAGACGCCCACAACGCCTTGCTGGACATCCAGTCCTCGGGCCGTGCCAAGGAGCTCCTGGGTCAGGGTTTACTCATGAGGAACATGCAGGAGAGGAACGCTGAGCAGGAGAAGATTGAGAAGAGAAGACAAGTCAGTCAAATCACAGTGCACACACACACGAAAACTTACAAAATAACTACAATTAAACAGATAAAAAAATCAGCAATGTAATAAAAGAATTGCACATTTTTTTTATAAAAAAAAAGAAAAATCTCCTTCGTGCTCATCATCAGTTGTGTGTCCATCACAGGTGCCCTTCCACATGCACATCAATCTCGAGCTTCTGGAGTGCGTGTACCTGGTGTCGGCCATGTTGCTGGAAATCCCCTACATGGCCGCCCACGAGTTTGACGCCCGCCGCCGCATGATCAGCAAGCAGTTCCACCATCAGCTGCGTGTTGGCGAGAGGCAGCCGCTACTCGGTGAGTCGAGAATCATTTACTTGTTATATTCTATCTCGTCAAAGAGCATTTAATTGTTCTGCCTGGCGCTGTACGTTGCTGGCATGAATAAAGGAACAAAGATATGTTATTTGTGTTAAATCATTTAAAATTAACGCTAAATAAATTGAGTAATAATCTGGCAATATCGTGGAAGGCTACTTAAATTTTGCGTCTTTGCATTCCGCCCAGGCCCCCCGGAGAGCATGCGCGAGCACGTGGTGGCGGCCAGCAAGGCCATGAAGATGGGCGACTGGCGCACCTGCCACTCCTTCATCATCAACGAGAAGATGAACAGCAAAGTTTGGGACCTGTTCCCCGAGACGCAGCGAGTGCGCGAGATGCTCGTCAGGTTCGCAGTTTTTAATATCCGTCGTCGTCGGACAGTTTGTGAATCGCCATGTTGGACTTTCATTGTTTGCTTGACGACTGCGATGCGTTGGTTTGTGTAGGAAGATTCAAGAGGAGTCGTTGAGGACGTACCTCTTCACGTACAGCAGCGTCTATGACTCCATCAGGTCAGTTTCTTTATTAATATAGCCTTTGGGGTTTTCATGGTTTAGAATTAAGAAGAGAAATTCTTGGACTATATACATCCAAATGCTAAAATTCTGTGTGTTTTTTTTCTTAGCATGGCAACACTATCAGACATGTTTCAGCTGGAGATTGCAACAGTTCACAGCATCATCAGCAAAATGATAATCAACGAGGAGCTCATGGTAACGTTACATAGCCTCTACTGACATGGATGCCTCCATTTAAAAAAAAAAAAAAAAACAATTTTTTTTAATTGAATTATTTCCTGTATCATTCGCCTGCTGTCAGGCCTCTCTGGACCAGCCCACGCAAACTGTGGTGATGCACCGCACGGAGCCCACCTCCCTGCAGAACATGGCGCTGCAGCTGGCCGAGAAACTTGGCAGCTTGGTGGAGAACAACGAGCGCGTCTTCGACCTCAAGCAGGGCGTCTACGGAGGATACTTCAACAGAGGTCAGCGCGGTCACACTCGAGTTGCCTGAAAAAATCAGGCTACTTGATTTTTTTTAATTTTAGATGTGATCTATTGTTTTTCTAAAATGATGCATTGCCCATGGTAAGAAATAGCTTGGCGTATTGTGCCTTCATTTTAGATCTATTGCGATGTCACTGCTCGACTAATTGTTTGCGCCTTGCTTTGCAGATCAGAAAGGCGGATATCAACAAAAACAGTCGTACCAGAGAGGTATGTAGAGCAAATGTGCTTTTTATTAATCATTTTGGTCGTGAATAATTATTATGTGCCCGTTCCACAGACGGAGGGAAGGGCGGTTACCAGTCCAAACAAGGGGGCTACCAGCGAGGCTACAGGAATCAGAACCAAGGCAACTATTGATTTTGGAAAGGTTACATTCCGTTTTGACATTAAGCACCATCTGGCTGCAAGAAGCTGTTTTGGCTGATCCTGAAAACAAGTGCAGTTTGTTTGAAGTGATCAGTTCTAAGAATAAACCACCTTCAATAGTACTTACTCTTGTTACTTCCTTGCTTTTTTTTAAGCACTCTTGGACGTGCTGGTGAGTTATGACACTTAAAAAAAAAAGTCACGCAAAGTACAATTAAATGAAACTAGATCATTTCTCCTGACACTGTTGGGCACATCGTTTGGGAATTACTAGCTTGAGGTGAGTGTTGTCATTGTAATGAAGCTCAGAAAATAAAATATTTACATATTAAAATTAAAGTGCTCTCACGGCCAGCATGTGTCCCAGAAATAGAAACATTTGCTGGCCATTGCTTCGAAAGTAATTAACCTCACTAGTTGTGCCTTATTTAAAACACTTTTTAGTGCGCTCTCATCATGAGTCTCCTGTGGAGCTCCTGCCTGAGCAGGTCTCGCTCCTTGCGGATCCCCTTCAGCACCGTTTGGTTCTCCTGGGCCCGGCGCACCAGGTAAGGCAGGGTGTCGTCCACTGAACCGTACGGGACCGACTTGTACACGGCGTATCCCTCCTTGGCTGTGGGGAAGAGGAGAGGGGTGTCAGTTGCTATGACAACCGCAGGTGAATGGAATGAAGAGAATTTGATGGTGATGTCTCACTTAAAGTGAGGGAAACGTGGTCACACATCCCCAGAAGCTGACCGAAACACACAGACCCGCTTGGTTTGTCGATGCCCAGTTCCTCAATCCTGACGGTGATCAAATAAGGGCTTAATGACGTCTCACATTCTAAAATTCGTAAATCCAACTCCTTCCACAGAATTTCAGATGTCCACATGGACTCACCATTTGGCCGCCCGCCTCACGGACTCCTCGTTGTGTGTGGCGACGATGATCCTGTAGCGTTGCGGGTCCTCGGCGATGAGCCTCAGCATCACCTCCAGCAAGCTGTTATAACTGTCAAAGAAGGAGGAATTATGAGATATTATGTACACGTAGCAACTGCTACAAAAAAGTACCGTATATTAAAATGTGAGAATTATTTGAATCTCAGAATCTTCATATCATATCGTGTCACTCTTTATTTACTTATTTTTATTTTAATTTTTCAGGCCAATCAGATTTTAGTCTCACTGTTGCTATCCCAGTCTAATCTGCCCATGCCGCGTCTCAATTTTGTCGTTCTCTGATTGGCTGGTTTGAGTAAAGTTTTCCTGATATATTATTTACATGTTTTTCAAGTTTTGTCATGTTATTAGATAAATATTGTCTACATCAGTGTTTTGTTACAGTTTGGATGATTAAGCTCCTGTATTAAAAAGGCAATTCGTCAAAACCAATGAAAATGTCAAATTTGATTCAAATAAGCTCCCTGGCGGAGGTAACCATTGTCTTAACTTGTCGTTTGTGTCCTCCCAGCAGTCTTGGACCGGGTCTGGTCGACCCTCCTTCACCGCCAGCTTCCTCTCTTTGTCCATGTAGGCTCCTCGTACCAACTTGACCCCCAAACAGAACCCGCCTTCCTGGGACTGACGGATCGCCTGCAGCAGGTCCGTCCTGGTCTCCTGAGAGCGAGTATTTCCAAACCAATTTATTTTCTTTTGTGGACCACGTAAAGTAATCCAGGTCTTGAATTTTTACCTTCAGGTAACACTGGAATGTGTACCAGATCCAGGCACCGTCTTTGTTGAACTTCTTCATCATCGCCATGGAGACAAGGGACAGGGCGGGGTTCATGTAGGTGTACTCCGCATCGACCAGGACCCGCACTTTGTTCACGCTAGCCTGAGGGACACAAGCCAACATGTTGATCACGTTTTCTTGTTACTATTCCGACCTTCGCCAAAGGCACCTCGGCTATCCTGTTGAGTCTCCGCAAGCTGCAGTGGAAGTGCGCTGCCTCGCTCTGCTCCAATCCGGGGAACTTGACCTCCTCGCCATCCATGGCTCTGACCAGGAGATCCAAGTCGTACGCTTTTTTAGAAATGACTTTGGTGAGTTTGACCTTGTGGACACAACGAATCACATCTTTGAATATTTTTTTTTCCTCCCATTTAGTGAGCAATGTCTCAACATTTTTGTAGGTTTCTATAATGATGCCATACTTACGCAGAGCTCGGGACTGAGCAGGGCCGTGACCTTCAGTTGCATCATGGGATCTTTGCTCCATGCGTTGCTGTGCGACATTCGCACACATTCCAACATGGCGTCCATGTTCTCGTTATATCTCTTCTCTCTAGGTGGCACAAACGTATTGGTTGAGAATTATTGGGGTCAGCTCTGAATAGCTGAGGAAATGAATTCGGCCCGGTCGTAGTTTCTTCTGGGCGCTGATCATATTTAATTTTTGCTCCTGACCCTGTGCTCTCGCCGAGGTCCTCCTCGATGGGAACCGCCAGCATGGGCCTCAGCCCCAGCATGCTCATCTTCTCCATGGACTCAGAAATCTCCTTCTCGTTCTCGCCGGCCACAAACTGAGCGTACACTGTGGATCTCATCAACGAGGAGAACACACGCCTGCCCAGAATGATGCGGGCCGCTGACATCAGCTGCCAAAGAGGCATTTACAAGGCCAGGTTATGCTCTTCTTAGAGTTTTTGAATCTGATACAAGATGTTTTTTTTTAGTTAGATTTGGAGAATTGGAACAGAAGGATTGTGACCAGGGACAGTTCGCGATTGACATTTGTATCATTTGCTGACTCCCATTTAACATTAGTTTGACGATGACTGGTTCATTCTGAGCACAGGTATATGAGGGTGTGCAGACTTATGCATAAAAAAAAAAATCAGTCAGAAATTAAAAATCAATTGAATTATGTTATTCACATGAATTGAGAAAAAGTTTTGAAACATTAACTTTGTCTCATGTTTTAAAATCAGCAAAAAAAAAAAAAAAAGATGCGTAATGCGTAAGCCAAGTGGCATGCCACTCAATGTGTAAACAAAATAGCAGAGACCTTGGAATGTTGCCACCAGTTAGTTGCACGTCTGATATCGTCATGAACTGCTCTAAAAAAATATCAACATTTATTTATTTAGTTTTTTTTTAAATCCATCGTGATCATGTGCCTCACCTTGTTGCAGTTATTGACAAGCACCGGGAAGGAGCAGAATCGGAATACAGTCAACGCACGAAACAGCTCTCTCAGGCTCTTCACCCGGAACGCGCTGGGATCCTCGAAGGCCAAAGAGGCGACCTGGAAGTTTGGCGGCTTGTCTGCAGCAGCAGTAGCCTGAACCATCCTGGGGGAGGCCGTCGACATGAGTCGCGTGGAGAGCAGGTAGAAGCGCGAGGAGCACAGGCGAGTGCACATCATCTTCCCTGTGTGGAGTTCACTTCAGGATTGCAAAAGTTGGCGTCGGGTGTTCCTTGTTTACCAGACTTTAGGCATGTTCCAACGTCAACACGCTTGCCGGCTGAGAAAAAAAAAGTATGCGGCTTGTCAAAACCGGTCCTGTCAGAAAACAGAGATTATTTACATGTCGTTGAGTCTGACTGGTTAATTAATATTCGCTTCGCCTTGGGCCACCTTACCTCAGGTTCATGCGAAGTTGGACATCTGCGCAAATTTTTGGAGAATTAGCCCCAATTTTTTATTTTTTTTAATCTTTCCGCCCACCTACTGGTTAATGAATGACTGTGGAAATTAGAGCAAACACCAAGTTGACCCTTGGCATCCACGGAAAAAAGCGTACCCTCGGTCACATTATCTCAAGATATAGACGGGCGTCTGTAAAATAGTTGCAAATTTCACATTTTAGCCCTTAAGAAACTGGGTCTTCTGCTCAAAGACGTTCATTACTATGATCATGCACAATGTTTGAAAATTGTATTAGATCAATTATTTTGTACTGGAATATTGTTTTTTGTTTCTTTTCATTTCATGTTGAAAAAAAAATAGAATCCCAAAACCACCGTTTTTGTGAGAGATCATCAAGTGTGCGACGGGAAAGTCTGCAATTTGACTTTATTAGTCGGAAATGAAATGCTGAAAACGAGTCCAAAATGTAACGATGGTTTGATCATTACTTATTTATTACAAGTCTTGTTTTTTTATTACACATATGGTGACTCCAACACATTTTTTTGTGATGTTTTTATTTGTCATTGGATTTTTCATTTGTATAATATAGCCTCTGGATAATTCGACTGCAGGTACTCAGGTTTTTTTTTTTTTTTTTGCTTTTTTAGCTTTCTATTAGAAATTTTCAAGGCACAATATCAAACAAAAATCAGAAGTATATTTCATGAAATAGCGATTAAATTAACCTTTGCAGAAAGTTATTTCGTCATCATTGCCGTGAAGTTCGGATAGCTGTTGCATCCAACTTTGCATCTGGTTGTTCTCTAAACTTGGGAAGAAATGCAAGGTTAATTGTCAACACACGGCTGTTTGGGGTTGAGTTACATATTGAGAGGGCGTCACTTCGAATGTCTGAGAGAAAGCCAGTCAGTAAGTCTGCAGAGAAAATGATTGACCGAGCAGCCTCGTCGTGTCTGTGAAGTGACTTACTTCATGTTCTGGAGCATGCCAAACATTTGCTGGGGCGGTAAATTAATTAATTAATTTATCTTACATCACAGTAGTAGCTTTACAATGATCTATTTACAAATCTTTTTTTTTTTTCCTCTTTCAGTTTCTCACACACTTAAAGATGATGATGTTAGACATTGCTAATTCCACCTTAAAAGCGCTATCAAGCCACAAACAACTCTGCCTTTTTGTTTTAGAACACAGCCCTAGCGCTCACATCCAGGTAGGAACCTTGACCGTGAGCGTGTTTATGTCTGTATAGTGGCCTGAGGGGGATGGTGAGGGATGGGTGAGGGTCCTGGCGTAGCCGGATTGGGTAGGAGGAAAAGGCCGGGTAGATGGTTGGGGTGGCAGGTGGGATGGGGAGGGCTGGTTCCAGCTGGGGGAGCAGGGAGGGGTGGTGCAGCATCATCTCCGAGCGGTAGGGGCCAGCGGGGGGGAACTGGGGGATGGCGCCCAGCTCCACAGAGGAGTACGAGGGGGCCACATTGTTCAGGTTTTGAGGTTGAGCGGTGGAGGGGAAGCAAGGGGAAGGTTGGAAAGGCAGGGAGGAAGATGGGTGAGGGAAGGTGGCAGAGAGGCCGGGGGCTTGATTTTGCTGGGTCAGATTGGAGAGGTGAATGGCCTGGCATGGGAAGGACCGGTTCTGCATGGGTGCTGGGAAAGCAAATGGTGCTGAGGGGACACCCAAAGCGGGCTGGGGCTCCGGGTTGGATGGGAGACTATTTGGATAAATGAAAGCTTCCCAAGTTTGCTTGGAGGGTGAATTGTGGCTACTGGAAAGGCTGTCATCTTGTTGCATGAGCAGCGACATTTGGTCCTGGGACTGACATGGAGGAAAAGAGGTGTCGGCTTCCGGGTTGGACGACGGTATCGGGTGATAAGAGGGGGAGGTGGTGTCGGAGGAGGAGGAGGAGGATGGCGGTGGAGTGGGGAAGGTGAAGGAGGTCTGCTGCAAAGAGGGCGAGGCGGTGGCGGATGCGGTGGAGAGGGTGGGGGAGGCGGAGAGGACGCTGGGGTAGTCCATGGGGGGGTCGGGTGGGTTTGACGGGAAGTTCGAGGGCTGAGGAACAAAGGAGGATGAGGTGGTCTGAGTTGCGGGGAAGGCGGAAGAGAACGCTGTCTCACTCAGGGAGTCGGAACTGTGGGGAGAGAACATATTTCACGTTGATGCTAAATGATGTTGAACCTAAATTCTAATTTGTTGCTCCCTCATAGACATACCTTTCAATTATAGTATTTATGACCTCACTTCCTGTCGTTTCCTGCATCCCGGCATTCATGGAGAGGCTTATATCAGGAATCTGGGAGGCCATGAAGGCCTCGCCGAGGTCCAGCGGCTGCTCGCGTACGAGACTGTCCTGAAAGGGCGTGTCCTCGGGCGTAAACCCACATGAGGGCTCAGCAGCCAGAGGGGGCAGAGAGGCCAAAGCGAGGGCCTGCAGGTCTGCTCCGGTAATGTTGGTGGTGGTGACAGGGAGAGTGGGAATGTGCTGAGTGGAGTCACATGGATCGCACTTCCCTGTTGGGGAGATTAAAAATTATTGGATGGCGTCATAAGTTGTCAAAGGTTTGAGACCGATGGTATAGATGACCCACTTACCCATCGTCATGGTTTCCGTCATGTCTGCTAATTTTCGCTTCTGTCTTGCATCTCTTTGTCTGTCGAGGAAAAAAAAACTTTTTTAGACCACGTGCACTGACTCGAAGCCAACGTGCCTTTATCGTGAATTTACTTTTTGCTATTCATGCCCTCCTCACGGAATCCTTTGGCAAAGGGGTTGGAGTTTATCTTCAGTTCTGTGATCTACAAAACAAAAAAATAAACACAATTGAAGAGCTTAAAAAAAATGAATAGTTTAGTTCGCGGAACCAAATCGGTTGCCCTGCAAAAGTTTAGCGCTACTACCTTGCTGTTCTGGTAGGCCGTCACCGTGATAAACTGGGTCTCGGGGAAGACGAAGGAGTGCTGCCCTCCGCCCCAACTCAGCATGTCCCTGGCCTCGATCACGTGCATTCTGGGCTGGTAGCGATGAAGTGAGTGGAGGATGATCTGGAAAACGAAGAAATGTTGGAATGTTACGTCTTAGAACATTTCTATCACGACTCTCCATTATGTGGTGAGATAAATATGCTCTGTGCTCCATTTGTGCGCCACCTACATGGCCCTGCGTGTCCAGGGTGTTGTTGGTGAGCTTGGCGTAGTGAAAGGAAATGGTGCGGCTCTGCCAGTGAGCACCCGTGGCGGGGGAATCCGGATGGATGAACACGCGGTCCGGCAGCCTGGCTTCGGCCCCGCCCACCGCCTGCCACCCGCCTCCTTGGAAGCGATAGCGCGAGTTGTCCAGCGGGATGATGTCCAGGAGGAGAATGTAGCGTAGGGATGGGTTCAGGCCCGACAGCTTCAACTTCATGCCCGGAAACATTCGTCTAGGAAGAGAGTGAATGGAAAGGCGTGATTATAGGAAGGTGGAGGGGATGTCGAGATTTAGATTACCGGTATCTTGGGTTCTACTTTATTACGTGTCACAAATACCAGGCAATGAAAAGCAAATTGTACAACTAGTAATACTGCAGTAGTGCTGCTACAGCAGGTGTGGGCAAACTACGGCCCGGGGGCCACATGCGGCCCGTTAAACGTTTTAATCCGGCCCGCCGGACTTGAAAAAGATTAAACAAATAAACCTTGTGAATGTTTTATTTTCTAAATACTGTGTTTCTCGAAGACATATATTTTGTTGTAATGCTTTTTGTTCACTTTCATTTAAAATTTAATTAATTTTTTTTTCTCCGATGAGGTGAGGTGACCAAAACACCCCATCCATCTGCTCCTGGTCCGGCCCCTCGTGTCAAATTTTACAACCCATTGTGGCCCGCCAATCAAAATGTTTGCCCACCGCTGGTCTACTAAGTTGACATCCTTTCTCCACGCACCTGCCCTTTTTGGTGATGATCATCTCCGTTCCCACCGAGCTGAACTGCTTCCACAGGGACGAGTTCTCCAGGTCCATCTTCACGTCGTCTTTTTGCACTTGGGCCGTCGGCTCGCCGTGGAGGACGGGCGGGGGCGCCAAAAGCCTCCCTGGGGCCAGTGCTTTGGCCACACCGTCACACGTTGACGGGAAGAGCGGCATGTGGGCAACGGGCTCTCGATCTTTTGGGAATTGCGGAGAAATGTTGGGAATGAGCTGCAAATTTTTCGGAAAATCGAGTTGAGTTATGTAGGTTGGAATGCGCAGACACTCTCACCTCTGTAGAAGCGGTCTCCGATCCTCTGAGGGCCCAGAGCCAAACCGGGGTACACGTCCACTCCAAGCATTATGTGCCTCTGCGCTCTTCAGCTGGGGAAAAGTCGTCGTCGTAGTCCCCCTCCCCGCTGCTTACCTTTAATCAATTCTTCCTTTTTGCTTCTGCTCTCGGTGGCCTGACGTTCAGCAAATGCCTTCAGCCCGATTGTCCGCTGTTTTATAGGTGTGTGGCGGCTCACACGTTGGAGGCCAAATGGCCACATTTTCACACCAACCTCCTTGACGCCTACTCAAGCTAACCATTTATCCAGCTATCCATTTGAATGAATTGATTGTTTTTGAATATTTATACTTCTTATGCGTCTTGATTTATTTTTAGTTTGTCTTAATAGCCCTTCGAGGGATTGGCGTTGGAAATCAGCACCAACTCTGAACGCTGTAAATTACATTATTCTTGTTCGTCTATGTTCTAGTACTCAAATAAACAGGGAAGAAGAAAATGTTCATGTATTCTAAAAGTCTCCTACTAGTAATGATCTTGAAATATGACATTAAAAATCACATGGTGTAGGAGAATCCCTATTTTAGAAACTAGAAAATTGGAAATATTTTCGGAATCCATACAAAATTCAGCATGTAACATGCCTGTTTTCTAATTTTAATTGTAACCATGGATAATAAATAAATAAATATATTGAGTGGTTTATTTTTCATATTGTACATAGGAAAAATTCATATGTAAAGAGAGTCAAGTCCACACTTGTGCTATTTGATCTTTATTTTTTTTATTTTTTTCATTTAATTTTAGAAACTCCCGTTCGAATGTATCCTCACCGTCACAATTAAAAGTACCGCATACGGTTTGTGAGCGACGCGCTCAAAACAATCCAAACTGCATTTGCGAAATACAATAATTCTCGTAACGCTTTTTGGTCCAATTTTGAAGCGACAGGACAGATGATGAAGAGGAAAAACCTCGTTTACAAGCAGATCCCCTGCAGCTCACTGATGGCCCGATGACACGTTTCTTCCTCTCAGCTGCGTCTCTGTTTAGTCCTCAGTCAGTGGGGAGTCTTTGGATGTTCGGAGGAGAGGAAGCCAATCGGCCAGCTGGCCGCAATTTGGCCACGCAAACAACCGAGTCAAAAAGTTGATGCTTCGACGTTTGAATGCTTAAAATGGAACACACACAGTGCCCTTATGAGCATATTTTTGGCAGATATAATGTGCTTGCACAAGTGTGCACACCCTCCTATAACTGGGGATGTGGCTGCGTTCAACAATCATATTAAATGGGAGTCAGTCAGCACCCACGTGGCATCATTTTAAATGCCTCTGCCTAACCCAAAACACATTTTTATTTTTGATTTATTTTTTTTTAATTTGACATTTTGTGGTTAAAACATTGCATGACCATTGACAAATATTCAGCAACGCCATGTCCATCACACTATTGTTGCTGTGTGCACCAGCGACAACTGGAGTCAGGTAACAGCCAGGAGAGTAAATGTTGTTGTAGTTGTTGTTTTCTTTGTCCATTTGTGTGTGTGTGTTTAAAGACTTGAGGGGAAGTTGAGGTGTAAGTGTCTTTTATTAATGCTTTTACAAACTAACAGGTGGGTCCCTGTAACAGCCAGTAATGTGGGTGCTACTTGTGTTGTTGTCTTAATGACGCTTGCATAGGGAGAAAAGTGCAGGTGGTGGTGGGGAGGGATTCCAGTGCATTAAGCATTAGCACTATCCTGCTCCTTGACATGCAAGTGCTAAGTAGTTTGAAGTGAATCTTTGTTTGATTAATGAGGTCGAAAGGTCATCACACTAAAAACACACTCCTCTGTGAATTAGTGGAATCATGCATTGGTCAAGTCACTTGCGGTGTTTGGAATCACTCCCTATCTACAACCAGTGTTTATAATATGTAAATATGTTTGTTAGTTTAATATATATTACTGTAAGTAAAGTCCACCAGCTAGCATTTTAATAAAGAAAGTTCAATTATTGTTGCATCTGAAAAGGAACCAAATAAAAGAAATGTTGAACTTAAGACAGGGGAAAAAGGCGGTATTTAAATGATATCGGCGAATTTGTCAAATGTTTTTGGAATGTGGAATGATTTTTTTTTTTGGGGGGGGGGTGGATTCTGGAAACGCACTTTCAGGTGGTGGCAGTTGTGGGGGCCGGACTGCAGGTGGCGCTAATCCAATAATCAGGACGTACATTACCGTCGACGAAAATGGCTGCGACGACGAGGAAGTGGTGAATTCGTACGTTCGCGGGTTTAAAAATACTCATTCAATTTGGCATGGAGGACGAGGCTGACATAACGTAAGAGATATTCATTTGCACTTTGTGAAGCACTTGGACACTCCAATTTGACACACGGGGCGTCCTGTGTCTCATTTACATAGAAGCGACAAGCATATTACTCTGAGACGGCAAACGTGCTCGCACTCGACATAAATAAAAGTACAGATACTCGTGTGCACGAAAAAAACTGGTAAACTGACGCACATTTGCTCGAAGTAGCCAAGAAAAAAAGAAATGTAGTACAGACTGGCATGTACGTACAAAATAAAAAGTGGAAAAAATGTACCGTCAAGTATAGACACCAAAACCCCATTTTTACGGTGTTTTTTTAAACGTGAGGAAAAGTAAAAAGTGGCCAGGAAAATAAATATTCTAATAAAGCATAGATACCCAAAACAAACAAACAAAAAACCCTCTTCACCACAGTATCGAAGTACAATATTTGTACTTGTCACGAAGTATTTGGACTTGTTTAACTGTTAAATAATATTTTTAATGCAGTGAAGACTTTCATTACATGGCGTTCAATGTTCAGGTTTACTAATTTACTATTAACTTCTTCTCCAGCAGATGTCGCCTTTTGACGTTACCATGGGAGGACGTCCTGGTCTCACATATTTTATGCTATTTATCTTTGAGACAGCTTGTCGTCTTGCAAAGAGTGAGCAAGAGATTCCGAGCGCTCATCCGACTCTTCTTTGTCAAATGCACGAGTTTTGAGCTTGTAAGTATTATTCATGATGTGAATTATTTCATGACTGTCCAGAAAGCGGTGGACAAAGTGGTGCTCAAGGTTTTTTTTTGTCGACTAAAAAGATTGAGAAAGAGAGAGATTTTTTTCAAAATTGCTTCTTTTAGTAAGAATAATTAACAAACTTTTATATAAAACATAAAAAGTTTTTGGGGGATTTTTGAAAAGAGATAATATCAGCTAAGTAATCATTTGGGCCCTGACAGGTTGGACTGTGTATTCCAAAGGAAGCTTTCCGCTCCCTGGTGAAGGACAACACGGTTCTCCGCAACCTGTCACTTGAGAGCTGCTCTTCCTCGCTGACAGACGAGGAACTGCTGCCCGTGGTCAGCCGGAACCCGCGTCTGCTGACAGTGGACGTGAGCGGCTGCATGGGCCTTACCCGCCATTCTCTGGTGGCCTTGTCTTTGACCTGCGTACACCTACGACACCTCGCTGTGGCTCGTTGCGACTTTGTGGACGGCCTGTCCCTGCGCAGCCTGGCTGACCACTGCGGGGCGCTGCACTCGCTCGACCTCAGCGGCTGCTGCCGGCTGACGGACGAGGCCATCTGCTACCTGGCCAAGAAGTGTACGCGGTTAACTTTTCTGTCATTGGCTGTAAATGAAAATATCACAGGTGAGTCAGTGGAGGCGGTGGCCAAGAACTGCAGGGACCTGGAGCATCTGGACTTGAGTTGCTGCCTGCGAGTCAGGAACCATGCCATTAGGTATGCATCTTTTGTTTTTATTTTTAAAAGCACACATCAGCTTTTCAAATCTACTCTGACTTTTCCAGTAATGTGTCTTTCCCATTGCCCTATTTCAAATAAAACATATCTTCCAGCACATCACCTGTATACAGGAATAATGAGGACATCTGCTCACAAATGTACTTACACGGTGGTAAATTTATATTTAAATACATTGCTAACTTTTTTTTCTCCATCTATCAAAAATAAATGCCCCCTCAAATAAACACACAGGCAGCAATTATGAATCTGATTTTTAATTGGGTCACTCAAAAAACATTAAAAAAAGATAAGTGATGTGCCATTTGGAGTCTGTTGCTAATTAAAACAGCAGCGCATGCCTAGGTATATATGAACAGTCTCTTGAGATTAGTTGAAGATTGCAGTCTTATGTTGTGAAAATTATTTTAAAGCATGACAATGTTAATAGTTTGAACTTTCCAGTAAATTAATAGATTTCCTAGTTGCTCCCGAAATGTTGGGTGCGTCCGTAATCTGAAATTACACTGCCGTTTGCAGGACTGTTGCCGAATATTGCCCAAAGCTGCAATGCTTGAAGGTAAAACACTGCCACCATGTGACCGAGTCCAGCTTGGAGCTTCTGCGCAAGCGCAACGTGTTTGTGGACGTTCATCCACCACCAGGGAGGGAGTGGCTTTCGCTTGCTGAGCACTGTGGTCCTTATGTCAATATCCAGGTATAAACCATGTTCACACTGTTTAAAAAAAATATGTAAATATTATGCTTGTTTGCTGTTGGCCTTTCGCCCACTTATGAAAGCACTGAAAATGTAAAAGTGTAAAAACCATCGCAAAAAATGATGTCATATCATGAGTCAATATGATTGTATTCTGTTTGAAAAAATTTCATTTTGACTTCACCTCTGGTTCCTTTCTACAAATGCTTTCCTTTTGACTTCTGATTGTCAAAAAATGAGTTTTGGCATTTTAATCAGCAAGTTAAAAAAAAAAAAAAAAGAAAGAAAAAGATAACTGATCCAATCAGAAGATGAACCATTCTATTTCAACAACTCTTTTACTACTGTACCGTCGAGCCCCGCTATTGGGACCGGGACCGGACTGGGCCACCAGGAGCCCAAATTTTAATTTTATGGGCACGCATTGAATTGCATCAAAAAAAAAAATATCGAACCCTAAAAATTCTCCCAAACTGCTTTACTTATGTTAGTTTACATTTATCACATTTAATAAGAGTGATTTTATATTGAGTTGTTTTAGACGCAAATGCATTTATTTTTAGTAATATTATGGCGCTTTAAAGAGTTATTTAAAGTGAAGTAAAGTTTGTTGCAACGCATCAAGGTTCATTTTAAAAGAACAAATCCCTGCTATAATCTTAAAAAAAATATCTTTAGGCTTATGGAATGAACCCATTCAGCTAGTTTTTCTGTGTTGCAAAAAACTTTCTGATTCTAGTCGTTTTTATACACGTACATTCTTAATAAACTGTAACGTGCAAATAATTATCTTGAGATTTATGAGTTTTTTTCTGTGTCTGCCGGCATCGGCTGAAAGGAGTTGTTGGGTTGAAATTATTTCAGACTACATTCATCATACAGCAGCGTAATTAGCATTGATCTGCAGGACTGGTGGCAGGGGGGGGGAGAAACATCACTGTGTTATCTCGCATAATATCATTTCAGTTTGAGGAATTTGAGCGGTGTCACACTACGTATTTTGTCTTCCTGTTAATATAATTTTTTCTTCTAAATTGTTAATCTTGTACTCGGTATAAAGCTCAAGTCTGAGTACGGAGTCATACTCACTAGAGAATTGACCCTTGAACTGGTGTCCTGCTGCCAACAGAGGTCAGCGTTGAGCCATAATCACAGGTCACATCTTGTCAAAGATGATCTGACTCCTAAAAAAATGCTTGCGTTCAAAAGTTGTTCTTTACTTTTCCAATTTTAGTTTATGACCACCAAAAAATACAAAGGGAATATGCCATCTGTCATTTTGTACTTCACCTCCAAGAAATGTTGAGCCACAAAGGACAACACAATGGCTGTCCACCTCAACCTTAATGACATGAACAAAGTTTCCATGAACACGGTGATGAGGGGAGAATCCGCATGACTGAGTTGCTGATCAGACAAAATGAAACGCATCTCCACAGGCCAAGAGGATCCAGGAGACGCCAGTCCAAATTACTTCCCGGCCCAATTTGTCGTTACTTCATTAACCGAGCAGCTTTAGCGCACGGGTGGGAGGTTGTGACCCCTCCCATCATGTTTTCTAAAGAAAGTTCCCTATGTGGAATACCAGCGGGGGCTAAGGATCTTTCTGGAAAAGAGCTTCCTGAATAGGAGCGGTCTTGCTACCTCTGGATTAGAGGAGATTCTATGTGGAAGTGCAATATCCCGCTCTCATCTGCTCATGGAACTATCTGTCTGCGATGGCCCGCTAATATCCACAAGGGGATCAACCGCCATCCACAGCTTTGAGCCCCCGAAAGCCGTTCACCAACATTGGACAGCAGATAAGACTGAGTGGATCATCGGGACTTCAGATATGGCCGTCTCACTTTTATGTGGCTGTTTGCCATACGGTGCATCTTTCTGGATCGTCTGCGTAAGATTCTCAGCCATCAGGGGTCGTACTGTAGAATCGAAGGCCGTCGGACTTGTTTTGGGTGACATTTCACCTTTAACCCAAAAAGTTAAGCTCTATTTGAATTGCCCACAAATTTAAAACAATGTTGGCATTATCCTATGTAATTATTGTTCAATCTTGATCGTATAATTTTAAAATGAAACGGCTCCATCCTACAGACTTGCCCTCTGGACCGCAAGGATGCAATACCGTATCTGGCCAGACGAGGGTGCGCTTTCTTTGGACTGTCAATGTCAAGGTTCTATGAGAATATTTTCCAGGTTTTGATCTCGTTGGGGTATAACCCGCTTTGGACTCTTGACCTGTAGCACTTGGGAACTTAACTGTCGATACCGTCTTTGGAAAGTATCCCGTCCAATTACGAGCACTATGAAAATCAGAAGGGACAGGAAGGACGGTGAGGATGCTTTTTTTTCCCCATGCAGGTGGTTTAGGAATGTACTTTGCAATGACCTGAAGCACATGGTGACCCAAACTGAAAGACCACCACGAATCCAACTATATTTCGGCTGGTTCTACCGCTGAAAGGTGGTCCACCTAAAAGGACCTTAGGCTCCCCGCCAACGTGCCCAGGGTCTGTCAATTAAGAAAACACAGAGCAATCTGTGGCTGCTGAAAGAGATCCTCTGGGCCAGCTCCCGGAGCTGAGAGACGGCCTTTTGTTCCTAGGCATGTTTCACATAGTTTCAGAGGCCCGATAAGCGCGGGCTCCATGAAGCCCTGCATTATGTTTGCCCACTGTGAGGTCTCAGAGGGGACGAGGAGTAGTGAGGCGGCTCTCATCTAAAAAGTAATACCCCTTCTCGCCACAGGTTAGGTGGTCCTGGGGCCTGGCCAGGGGAACTTTGCTGAGTGATCCCCGTGCAAGTGCCTTGGTCCCATTACCTATTTTCTCTCTCCGGGATTCAATTGGGAGCAGTAGTCGATGTGATCAGCGGTATTTATTAGAATTTTTATTTCGGTATTTAAAGTTATTTAAGTAAACATCCAGCCAGGTTAGGTTCTTAAGCCACGTTTTTAAAAAATTTTTTATTCCATCCTCTCGACAAAAAGCGCGACAGATCATTTCTTGAAGTTACAACTTGGCAAACTCAGAAACGTTACTTACCAAATTGTGCTCTACTACAGTTTGCTGGAAGCTTTGTGGTGCTTTTTATGTCCAGCCTGCGTGTACACTTCCATTAGACAGCTTTAAGAGCATGCCGAGTGCTCTTGAAAATTAGTTTCTTGTGGCAGCCTCCTCGGATGCACCTCGGTCTCCCCAGCTGGCCACCAGGGCTTTGTCAAGACGGCGTGCGCTGCTTTAAGCCTGCCGCCTCTCAAGCTTGCCCCCCCCCACTCCTTCCCCATTATGCCGTACGCAGTCGGGCAGAAAGTAAAAGAACCTCTTCTGCAGTCATGAGGCCGCACTGGCGTGCAACACAGTTCAGTGTTAGATATTTGTGATTCATATAAACAGAAGGGAGCGCACTGAGCTTTCACGAGAGAACAAAATATAATTGGGGGATTATATAAGTGTCCAAATCCTCCACTAAGGATTGAGTTTTCCTTCAATTGTGTGTTTTGGAAAGACCTCACAGCAGAAGTGACAAACACACTGACATTCAAAGTGCTATTGGACACTTTTAACGCCTGAAGTCAGTTTGCTTATTTATGTGCATTGTTTTTGTCGTTTAAATATTTGGGCCTATTCATTTCTTCCCTTTTTTTGTCCCGAACATTACTCTTTGATTTCGGAATCTTTGACGTTGGGAAATAAATCTTCGGCGTTCCAATGCACTTTTCTGCGCATTTTTCTCAAGCCGAAGTAAGGAATTACAGACTTTGAGTCAAAAATCGAGGCAGTGAAGTTGACTGTTAAACGTTATTTGCTGCGTTATTCAAGTTTGTAACGTGACTTTTATTTGCAGGTGCAAATTGGACTTTTTTTCAATGCACTTTTCCCCGCAGAAGTAAAAATAAATAAATTAAATCAAACTTTTCTGCACGATAGCCAACAGTGGGGTTGACGACTAATGCTCGCCACTACTCCGATAACGGCCCGTAAAAAATGCAGTGTCCGGGAGGTTAAACAAAACTGTAACTTTGGAGCAAAACGGCACCTTTACAATAATACTAATGCTCAGTTTTTTTGTTTTTTTTTTAAAATAAATAAATGCTAGAAACACAGACCCAACCCTCCCCCCAATCATATCGTATTGTATTTATTTATGGGTTGCTTCGACAAGCTCTTCTACCACTCCAAATAACACCAGCGGTGCACTTAAGGGAGCGCAGTTCAACATTTACACAGCGTTGCTGAAATCAGATTATGTATGGGCTCAATTGACTTAATGCATATAAAGAGACTAGATCCTATTAATGAACAGGCCGCCCTCGGGCGCCGGCCCGACCCGAGAGCAAGCTAATCTGGCATGCAAATTAAATCCTGCCTCCGTGTGTGTGTGTGTGTGCCCGCCAGTTTAATGCCATCCATTACAGCGTTTGCACTTATTTATATATACTATTATAAAAGAATCGCCTCTGAAACAAACAGAGGGAGGGGGTTTGCTCTGATATGGTGCCTTGCAAGCGTTTTCTGCTTTTGAAATGTCGCCCCTACGGACAGAAGGCGGAGCAGGCAGTCATTGGTGCAGCTTTTTACAAACTTTTTAAGGCATGCAGCCCGATTTTATTTTATTTTGGGTTAAAACATTTAATAGTGTAAAATGCACATACCGTATTTACTGTGTGACGTCTTCTCTGCATGTCAACGTACATTAAATAAAATAGTCTGTCATTTTTTTCCTGTAATCTTGCAAATGATTTTCAAATTCTATTTCATTGTTTTGGGATTATTTTGTATTGTATTTATGTTTTGACAAATGTCACCAGTTATTAAAAAAAATTATTGCGAGTCACCCCCACCTCAAACTCAAAATTTTAACTAATACTGGATGTTGATGTTTTTTTTTTTCTGGTTTGGGTTTTTGTTGTGATGGCCATATTTATACTTGGTGTAACCAACATTAAAACCAAAGCACTTTCGACTAAAAGTTGAATCCAGCCTCGTCCAATCAAGATGAATTCAATCCTGAGTTTGTTTTTTGTTTTTTGCAGTGAATTGAATATTTTCTGTTTATCTGTCACAGGGGGTTCCCTGACAAATATAAATAAATAAAACCTTCCCGGCGCAGGTATGCTTGAGTATGTGCACCTCATTTCAAGCACAATTAACTTGAAATGGAGTGCTGCAGGATCAATAGTCCCCATTTGATCCAGGAGGGGGTTGTTGGGGGTGGATGTCACTCTATGGAAATGGCACACATATGGTAATACCGCCAGTTTAACAACAACTCTGAGAATTTACTGTTACCGCTTTTTTTCCAGGGCGACGGGAATAACAAACAGCGGGACGCACTTGGGAGCCATCCTCTCTTATCCCGGCTTCAATTAATCTTAAAGAGAGACGCCATTTAAAGCTAATGAGCAGGGTGTAAAACTAATGCATGTTGCGACTCGGAGGATGCCGACGAGGACTTGCTGTATATTGCGGAATTTGACGCTTTTTTGACCGCAAGCAGCTCGCCTTGCGACGCGGCATAAAAAGAGAAATGAACACATAAACAACAAAAAACAGAGCGAATCAAAGCCTATTCCCCGACGGGTGCTTATATGAAATGCAACTTTCAGGCGTCATAGACAACCGCCCCCCCCCGCGCCTCTCCTCTCCTCGCCCCGCAATCTTCCCCCGGCTCCGAATGTGGCATTTATTTGCAGGACTCTGTTTCAATTTAAAGGGAATGGCAGCCGAAGGAGGCACAGGGGACAGTGTCTCATCACTGCCACTTACCACTCTTCTAGGCCTGCTGGCGGAGGAGGGAAACCTCAGCAGGCAGCCCCCCACTTAAACAGTGAAGACCTCCACCAGTCAATGTCATGTACGGCCCGCTGATAGCCTCGTATTCCCAATCCCTTTTGGACGCATGTTGACAGATTCACAGCGTCTGGAAGAACATTGCGCGTATTTTAAGATCGTTAAAGTAGTTCTCTCCTGGTAGATTCAACACACGGTTAATTTTTTTGTCTCGTAGTAATACGCAGTATTTACAAGAGCACGGACTCGCGTCCAAAATCCGTGCTCACTATTCATAACTCAAGTGGGTTACCAATTGTACTTGATGAAAAAAATCCAAATTGATCATAATGGCCATGTATAAACCAGAAAAAAATGCATTCTCTCTTTTTACAACAAAAATGCAAATGATCAATTAATGATGCTCATGCTTAATATGGAGCCGTTGAGAAAACAACCTGACCCCAAAAACAGCGTGACTTTCACGTTTCAAGGACGTTACCGCGAACATACGGGCATTCCTTGCCTAAAGGGTTAATGGTTGGCGGAAGGAAAACAAACTGGTCCGAAAATAGCAACGCTACTTTTTTAGCAATTGGCTCATTTGAAATTCAGCATCGCGCCCATACAGTGCTGACGATGGGGGGTAAATTAGTGCTCCGAGATGAATTACTGCGCCAAAGGGAAGTCACACGTGGAACTGGCATGTCATGAGTGGATGGGCAAAAGTATTGGGACACATTTCCATCCAGGAGGATGAAAGAAATATGTCGCTCATTTCGCAGGTTTTATTCTTCAGGGAGGACATTCAGGAGTTGGAGGGAGTCACACGTCTAATAATTCGTAGACAAATACAGTGCAGCCTCTGGATTGCGAATTTTGTAATTAAAAAGATTTAAATTGTTTTAAGTTGATTTTTCATTCAATTTGCTTTCATTATTTTGTTTGATTGTATTGAGGATTCAGATCTTCAGTTTTTTTTTATTTTTTATCCCTTATACAAAAGAAAATCACGTTTTGCATTTTTTACCCCAATTGTGAATCGAACCGCGACCTTAAAACCCCACAAAAACAAAAAAAAAAAAAGATTTTTTTTTTTTGGGGGAATACTTTTTTTGTCTTAAAAAATGTAATTATAATAAAACGCCATTTTCCAGCGATACCAGTAAAATGGCGCCACCTCCGCATCCCTCCTCCACCTCCCTGCTTCCCGTTTTCCTTGCGAGCGCCATTCATTTTGATTTCAATTAAAGATCCTGAGTGTGACTGTTGGAGAGAAATTGCCTGCCTTTTTAATTAGCTAGTCTAAGTTGGTGGAAGCAATTGTTTTTTTTTTTGTTTAGTTTTTTTTTTTCTTCCCCTCAGCACTTTGCGTTTGATGAGCCCGCGACTGCCTTTTTATAGCCATTCGTGAATATTCTTTTTCACTCTTGCGTTTGTCATTCGTCACTGTGGGAATATTCCACGCCTTTCTATGACTGCTGTTGGGCCTCTCCGTCCGTGCATTGGCTATGAAGAGGTCAGTGCAGGTTTAGGACCACATGGTACGGCGCAGGCCGCTGCCCGCCAGTCAATAATCTATTACGAAGCGCCCGCCATCCCACCCCCAACCCACAGGCCCCCCCCCCCCCATCCCCAGTGTGACTAATGCACTGCACAGAGATGGCCTCCCCGAGGTTAATGCTGCACCGCTGACCCCGTTCCCCTTCTGACAAACTCTGTCACCGCTTGATCGGCAAAAGATGCTCCTCAGCCCAAAAGGAGGGGGTCCATACATCACAGCATATCGTGGCAGTCCCCAGATATCAAAACAATTAATGCCCCGAGTGGCTGACAACTGTGTAGACGTGACAAGGGACCAAGCCTTAACGCATTGAGTTAAAAATTTGCGAGTAATTGACGTCCCTTTTATTTTTTTTCTGGTATTGTCGTGGGTTTGAATATTGTCAAAATATAATCAGCTGCCTATTTTTCTGATGGGGTTGGAGGCGCTCGTAAACGATGTCTGCCATCTAACGCTCAGCACAGTTTAATTGCGCATTTCCGCCACCACCTGACGTTGTCCTTCCACAGGAAAGAAACCAATGTGAATCGAGGGCGACTGTGGTGTTGTGAAGTTAGCTTCTGCCATCTTGTGGCGGCGGTCTGAAGTGCACTCGGATTGAGAAGTCCAAACATTTGTATCTCAAGGCGTCGATTACATGCTCGATCACAGAATGAATTCAACTGATGTGGATCAGAACTTCATGTTCCTCTCTAGGATAGATTCTTAAAGGCACTCCTTAAAGTGCCCGCCCACCTCATTTGCATGCGGCGATATTTGCACTCTGGTTACGAGTCTCGTAAATGAATCGGTGCACATGGCACTGCCATGAGAATCCACGCCATTAAAAACCACGTCTCTTTGTGTCGCCGTGGCGCTCTAATAATAAATCACCTGTCTCCTCCGCAGAGATGCTCGTCATTTGAAATTCTAGCACCGGGCCCTGCTTTGAGGGTGGGCGGGGCCTCGCCGAGCAGACGGGAATTAGCCGCACCTGAATGACAAGGCAAAAAAGCTGCCGCCCCCAGAGGGACTGTGATCTACACACAAACTCCCTTTTAATAGACTTACACCTCATTTGGCCTCTAAAGCTTGTTGAAGGGTCCCTAAGGACCAGAGGGAGGGCGGGAGGGAAGGGGGTTCGGAAGGCGGGCCCCTCAGAGGTCAGCGCCGCCGCTCGCTGTAAAGCAGCTGCAGTGAAAGTGGGAGCTTGATTAGACGGCCATTCACGCCCAGAAGGGGACCGTCGTGCGGGGACAATGCCACAGTTTCCATTGCAAAACAGCAGCCACCATTTTGGCTGGAGACCACGAATGGTTCCAAAGGTAGAATCTGCCGAAACCAGAAAGGCAGGCAGCATTTGGGCATTTATTTAAAAAAAATTTTTTATCCCACTTAGATTGTGCTTAGTGAAGTGTCCTGTGAGTTGAAGAAAACCCCAAACCTCTTCATATATATATATACTCCAAAAATATGAGTCCAAATCCAACACACCAATTAGTGGGTTCTGTTGGACGCTTTATTAATTAACTTTACTTTAAATTCTGGAATAAAAGTTTTCTCTCTGGCCCCACATCATGCGTGCAGCGTCAAGTAAATTGTAATTGGCTAGAAAGAGTTATAGAATGTGTAGTGACAGTTTTAAGCACAGTTTTATTGAAATATTTACAAAGTAGGATTTTATTTTGACATTCCAACTTGATACATGGCGGGGCTTTACCAACAGCATCATGGATTTAATATGGATTTAAATCTTGGATTAATTAATGTTGTAAAATAGAGCCTGGCAACAATAAACGTCAACAAGCAAACATTCTCAAGGACACGCGGTGATAAACTGGCGTTTCATTGTGTTTATATGCTTAGCTTGATGTTCTCATCACTACTTTTTTTTTTTTTTTTCTTTTCTCCAATGACATCCCGCAGCATTGATGGTTAATTATTTCTGAGGAGAGACCTCTTTGCATAACTCCTCGGGTTAATTCCAAAAAAAAGTGTTTTTATCCCCCTGCGCATGGGGGGGGGGAGTTGAAGGGGGTGTAAAGTTTGCATTTTAAGTGAGGCGCGTTGCTGCATCCTCACTTCCTGAGTTGAAGCGCAGTCGAGGTTAAGTGGTCCCTGAGCTCGCGGCACCTATCTCAGCCCAAACATGACAGCTGGGGACTTGACTGTTGCTATGGAAATTGCCTTCCCACCTCCTCCTCCTCTTCTTCTTCTTCCTCTTGGGTGGAGGGCGTGGGGGGCGTGCTTGTTCATCCACCCCCCCAGTGCTTGCAAATGCCCCCGACTGCTCATTTGAGACCATACAAGTCCTCCCTGCTTGCCTCTTTTCCGTGTTAACACGTCAACTTCGGTGTTGTTCTGCCCCGTTTCAAAGTGCACGGAAAATGGCTCCGGGTGTACTCAGACGCTTAGCTCGGATTTGGAGCTGGAACATTTCCTAGAATGGGCTCCAGTGCGATGGAAGTGTGCCTTACTACAATTAAAAAAAAAAAAAAAAGATAAGCACATAATGTTTCTTGGTAGTAATTATTCGCTGAGAAATCTGCTCTAAAACGAACCGAATTAAACAACACAAAATCAAGATGAAATTCCAAATTATTGCGCAATATCTTAAACTATTGTAACCCTGCAACAGGATCGGATATCGACGGTGTCCTTTTCTTAGCGAGCTCATCAATTGCCTCCAGCACTGTTCCCGCAACTTCTCACGCCCCCTAAAAAAAAAACAACTTTTACATTTCTTGAAACTTTAAATCGACGGCTTTGAGTTTGAGTTCTCCAAGCATCTCCTCGTGACCCGTGAGTCCCAGCTTACGCTCAAATTTGGGGCGGCGTAATGAAAGGATCATGGCAAGACAGCAAGTATGTGATGAATGTTTAAATTGGTTGAGCCGCAAGGCCGCCGCATCAGAGTACATCTCTCGGGCGGATGAGTCGGAGGGTCTTTTACGCTCATGACTGTAATCCCCCGCGAAAAATGGGCATTAAGTGAAAGTAATTGCTCTCATGAACATCTTCATATATATATATATTTTTTATCTTTTCATCACACCTGATGTTCGCGACTTTCAAGGGGGGAAGTTAAACTGTTAGCTTTCAGTCAAATCGGTCTTTTCACATAAAAAAGTGGCTTTTATCGTTGGAAGAAAAATGGGATTTACATTGTATTACGTTCTTACTGTATCTTTTTATCATATTTGAGTGTTATTTTTCCCTCTAAAAACACAAGCCAAAACTTTTTGTTGGGGTTTTGGGATGCTGGAACGGATTAATGGAATTCCCATTCATTTCAATGTGGAAATGTAATTTGAGAATACGAGGGTTTAAGTTATGAGCCTGGTATCGGAAGAAATGAAACTTGTATCTCAAGGCAAAAAAAAGAAAGAAGCTTTTTTATACATGATATTATGCATTTATGTGGTTTTACCGCCCACTGATGGCGAGCATAACAATGTTCAAAGTAATTCCTACACAAAGTTTTTGAAGTTGGCATACTTGGCAATTAATCTCTGTCCATTAAGAGTCTTAAAAGTTGTGAAAGTATCACCGGCGTATGCGTGCCAGCCCTTATCGGCCGAGCTCCTTTCCCCGGGGCACAACGGCAGAACGCCGGCCTGCTGAGAACACACATGAGCGGTCCACCAAAGGGCCCGAACCCCTCGAAACATCACCCGTTACCCACGTAAACCCCCCTCCCACCTGCTGACATTGCATCCATCTTGCCGTGTGTTGGCACCGCGCAGCAGCAGCTCGCCTCCCCTCTGGAGCCTGTAGACCATCACGCTCCGATTAGAGGAAATTTGTACCTCAATATTGTCAACCTCCCGCTTTCCATGCCTGCGCCTGCACAGAAGGCAGGGCCAGACATTTGGGCGGCGGCCAAACCTTCCCGACCACATGTGTCGAGCTCGACCCCCCGCCGCCGCCGCCGCTCCTTTCCAGCTTTATAGCCTCCCGACCGATGGGACAAATGCCGGGTGGCGGAAAATAAACTTATCTCATTTGGATGACAACACGTTGCCTCAGGTTATAATGTTGCACCATTCCCGGCGAGGCGGACGGGGTCAATTGTACGTTTCCAGCTCAACCATGGAGTCTTCAACTGCGAAAATGCCCTGACAGTGAATTTGGAACAATTTGCCGTATTGACTCCCTTTAGTGCAAAGTATGACGCTGCCGTTTGTATATATTAGGGAAAAATCCGGAGGAGGATGTAGTTTCTTTGTCAGTGTTTTCTGTGAGCTTTCCCCTCCAGAGTGGTGGCTGCTCGACATGATTGATAGCCCCGGTAGATGATCTCCAATACAAAAGTCATTATTGAACAGCAGGGCTGCCGTTGTGTGTCTCCCTTTTGATTTAAGTAGTATATTTTCATGATCTATAAAGAGGCCAGCTGGAGAGAAAATGGTTTGCTCTCAAACATTTAGTGTCTATAAGCCATCGCGCTCATGATTGGGGAAATGATTGCTACCCCTTTTACGCCTTTTTCTTTCGTCACGGTCGCATCCGTTGCGCCGAGCAAATTGGTAATAACCGGCTAGATTAACCCCAATACAATGCTGATTAACATGAGCTTGCTCGACTAAATAAATTCTGCAGGGAGTGTAATTGAACTTATCGGGAATATTTAAGCGCGACTGTAATCTTTCTCCAATTGTGTGTGCGTTGGGTTGTGTAAATGCGGTCTCTAAAAAGTGTTAATCACGCCTTTGTTTTAGGGCGCAAACACGGCGACTGTAAATGGAAAACCTGCACTTGCACTATTGTCTTTTACTTCGGAAGCATTTTATCGTTGAAATTCAACTGTTAAGCAGTCATTCGATAAAGCCCAGCTAGGCGCCGTGTCAACGACGCCTTTGACGGCTCACTGTTGGCCTCTCACGTCATCCTAGCATGAGAGACAAATTGAGAAGTTAGCTTAGCGCTAGCTAGCGGCTCTTACGACTCAAGTTGATAGATTTAAAATCGGTCCAAAAGAGGACTCTGGGTTTGTCGTTGCTTGGTGTAAGGCACAGAATCCTTGAGATTGTGTCAGTGTTCATCAGGTGTGGGCAAACTACGGCCCGGGGGCCACATGCGGCCCGGTAAACGTTTTAATGCGGCCCGCCAAACTTGGAAAAAAATTAAATGAATAAACCTTAATGTTTTATTTTATAAACACTCTTGTGTGTCAAACACAAATATTTAATAAATGTATTTTTTTTTTCTCCGATGAGGTGAGGTTACCAAAACACTCCATCCTTCTGCTCCTGGTCCGGCCCCTCTGTCAAATTTTAGAACCCATTGAGGCCCGCCAAACAAAAAGTGACCCCTGGTCTAAATGAAGGCCCATGTATTGTAAGGTGACTAAATTTAAATTTTTCGACAAAAATACAATTAGTAACCCGTTCAAGTTGATTCCGGACTCGCTGATTAGCGCAGAATCACAAATTGCTCTCAATACTTGAAATAAAAAAAAACTGGAGTAAAACGCACAAGGACCATTCCATTCAAGATCCTTCAAAGTCCCTCTTAAAGCGACCTTTCAGGACCTTTTAAGCACACATTCGTTTCCATCGCTCTGACAAGCCAAGAGTCTCCGCGCAAAAGAGCCGAGGAAATAAAAAGTCCTTTAAAACAGCCCAAGGCTGTCATTGCGCTCAAATGAACTCAATTTCTTCTGCCCGCTTCTTTTGCGCCACTTTTACAAAGTCTTAATTGCTTAATTGCTTAACCTCATTCTTTTCCATTTCACTCGAGTGCCACGAGCTTGGCGGTGTGATGGTGGCCTTTCCTTGGCGTAATTGGCGGTGCGGGGTGAGGATAGACCTAAATTGGAAAAGACCGGACAATAGATTAACAGAAAGGAACGCCATTAGCCAACGATGGCTAAACAATTTCCTCTCTACTCAAGTGTTTTACAAGCTATTCCGGTAGTTAGTCTGCACTTCTTTGTTTCATTGATCGTAGTCCTTAGTCACCAATTGATAAACTGGATTAATCTTCTACCTTTATCATCCATACTTAGCATTTATTATCTCATCTTTTTGCTCTTTTACGATTTTGTTAAAGCCATCGTGATGAGACCACCTGAGAATGTCCTGAATTAAACCCGTACCGGAGTTCAATAATTATTGTTAATGTCAGCTAGCTAGACTTAAAAACAATCCTACTCCTTTTCCCGCATCAGACTATAAAAATAGCAGCATTATGGATACTTCAAATGGTAAATATGGATGGGTGAGCAAAAATCATGAAGTGGTTAAAAAAATAAATAAATAAAATAAAAAAAGGTGTTTTAACTGTCCAAAAAAACCGAACTGTTTTTCCGAGGATTAGCATTGGTTAGCATGTCTTTTTATGGATGATCCGTTTGTTTTGTGAGAGCACTAAACGCTAAAAAGTTCAACATAACCAATCACCGTGATGTCACATGATCACAAATTCGCGGTTAGGGCGCTGTCATTCAAATGTGCAAGTTGCTTTGGTTTGAACGCCACGCAGTTTGCAAGCGGCGCTTTTCCTCTTGACATCCAAGCAGACATCTGCAGACATGAATCTGTTCACTGATCTTGATCAGCAAAGTCTGTTTTCGCACTTGTGCACTGCGTCATGTGAAAGTGAATGACAGGTGCATACAGTACAAAAAAAAAAAAGAAAAAGTCCCTCAACACGGTGGGCTTGCATTTTAATTAAAAATGCAAGTGGCAGCATTTATCCTGTTCTTTATTCAAAGCTTTGTCAGTTCAAATGTGACAAACTCCACCTCGTGTTTCTTTTCTGCCCAAGTCAGCCAAAGTTTTCCTGCGTCAGGTTAATCAGGTCTAATTTAAAATCCAAAATTCCTGACGGGACATTTTCCGACCCCCGCTATTGGCGTGAATGTTCTGCATGGCTGTTTGGATCAAAGACTGGTTATCTCTTTTATTGAGCTGTTCTAACCTCTGTCCGCTCTCATTACGGACAGGAGGCAGTGAATTTCCCGGCCAATCAAGACTAACGGCGGCAGACAGGCACGGGGGCCGCGACGCTTTAACGAGGCGCAATGCAAAGGCGCCGAGAACACGTCATGGCAACCGCTCCACCAGAGTCAGTGGATGAGCTGCGAGCATTCATAAAATCACAAGGAAAGGTAAGCTCAATGTTACAACTTCAGCACATCGGAATACAGTTGTTACAAAGTAGTTAGCATATCTTTTTTTTTATGTCTTTGAAAAACCACAGTATTTAGAAAATAAAACATTAACAACGTTTATTCATTTAATTTTTTTCCAAGTTCGGCGGGCCGGATTAAAACGTTTAACGGGCCACATTTGGCCCCCGGGCCGTAGTTTGCCCACACCTGCTCCAAGTGGACCATACGTTGGTACTCAATTCTACTTTATTTCTAAAGCACTTAAAAAAGAAAAAAACAACTGACAGCAGACATAAAGAAAAAAAAAAAACGGACGAGTCCCAAAAACGTTGTGAACTCTAAAGTAGTTTTCCCACACAGATGAATGCACCAACGATAATGGAAGGGTTTGGTTTCTGCTTTATTTCTGAAAACGCATTCTTCTTTGTGAGACCTGTTATTGTTTCTGATGCGCATTACCTCCATCTACAGGACATTTGCGGAACATCATCAAAAAAAAAAAAATAAACGACCCACGTTATGTGTGGTTTTTCTGTTTTACAAAAAAAATGGCCAGAGTGAGGTTGCGAGGTGAGGCTAAATCCGAGCGTTCTAGCTCTGAGGCGCACCAGCTGTGTTTATAGATTCCCACTGCACCTGCTGGGGTTACTGAGCGAGTGCAGTGAGGGATTAAGCGCAGGGGCACCAGGGGGTAGGAGGGTGGGGGCGTCGGGAGAGGCGGAACACGGAAGAACGGCTTGGTGTGAAGGAAGCATGTCCAGCACCTCCCTGGTGTCCCCCTCTGAGTTTTTCCCGTCGCTTGTGACTCGTGTAGATTTGGAAAAAAGTTGCCAGAGGAAGACAAAAAAAGCATCAGTTGAGATTTTGGGGTCTGTTTTGCTGGAGCGTGCTTGTTCTTGATTACAACGTTGACATTTTACTTGGGGATGAAGCTGATTAATGTCGGCGAGCATAGAAACGCAGCGCTCAGCACTTCTCGTGATCACCGGAGATGGATTAGGAAAGAAGGCTTTCAAATTGAATGTACCTCTCCCCGCTCGGCCCACTAATTGTGCCATTTACCACCACTTGAGTCAGTGACCGCCGCTATTTAGTCAAACTAATGATGATGCACAGTCAGAGTCATCCCCTGATAATTAAACCCGGGCTCCATCTCTTCTTCGGTATTAGCGTTTTTTTTTTTTTGTTTTGTTTTTTTTTGTCCCTTTTTTTATTTGGGCAAATTAACAGTCGTGTGGGAGAACAAATCGAGTCACTTAGTTCCTTTAAATTACTCGTGGCGTTGTTAGCTGGGAAATGACTCCTACCCACCCCCCCCACCCCCTTCCAAAATCCATTTCCTGTCACTTATTGATTATGCAAAATTAACATCCTTGTTTTGAGGGTTCAGGCAGGTGAGCTCATCAACACACTTGTCGTATAAAAGAGTTTGCTACAATTTCAATTGTTCTAGTTGGTGATTAAAAAAAAATAAATAAAATGCTCGGGTCAGTGGTTGCACTGCAGTTTCAGTTTATGGACACAGATCAAGTGTTACAGCACCATCAGAAAACTGCAGGGGCAGTGTTGCAATTGTAAGCGAATCATCAACATCAATACTTTGTCATCTGTTCATGCAACGAGTGCAACAGCAACTTGCTGCCCCCCCTCCAGAAAAAAAAATCAAACCCAACTTCACATGAAGACTTTTCCTTTGCAGCCTAACACATCCACTCCCAAAATAAAACCCTCCCGCGTGTCTCTGAAAAATGCACGGCATTTATTCTCCGGTGCCGAGCGACAGGCGTAAGTAAATGAATAAATAGGCTGATGTTGAATTTTCCCCTCACTTGGCTCCACTGACACAAATAGGATCTACAGTAATTTATAATGCTGTTAGGGGAGGCGGCTCTCGCTGGAAGCGAGGTGCCTGTCACCTCTCGGAGGACCTGCGGGGCTCCGACATCCCGCTTTGCTATTCTTCTCGCCCCCTCCTGAAAGGCTAAGTGACATCAAGCCTCGTTATTATCATCACATGCCACATTTGTAAGTGGTTAGCCCGCAAATTGTGATGAAATAGGCCCAAGCCCCTTCTGAGCTGGACTTTGTGAAATGTTGGGTGCCAAGAATGAGGGAAAAGAGGGCTGGAGCTTTTTATTTCAGTTTGTCTTAAACCTACTCTGGACGTAATTGTGGTAGCAATACACTTTAGTATATCTCAGCTATACTTGCATGTTTTTGTCAATTTAAAAAAAAAAAAAGTTTCAATTCGCATCCATGAATTTCTACGCATTTTGTTAATTTTACACTTCACCCCCTTTGAAAATTTGGGAATAATCCACAAGTCACGATGTGCTTATTGACGACATGCTATTAGCCTAAATTTTATGCATCTATATCTCATTTATTAGCTCATTATATGTTAAAAACTCAGTCACGTTATTTTCAGTTCAGTCACTCAAAATCAGGAGTTGCAATAAAATTAAGAAATGGTAGTTTGTGTATGTGAATTGTCAGCTTTTGACTTTGGGCTGGACACTTCAGTTTGATCTGGAGGAGTGGCAATACAAAAAAAATATAAAATATAGATCACATGTTGACCCAGAGTGCCCACGCTCACGAGGTGTGCATATAATGAGGATTTAAATCCCTTTTTGGCGTCAGCGTCAAATTGGGGAAATTCAAGTTTTAAACAAAAGGACCGACATGCCCCCCCGCCCCCTCTCCAAAGCCCCCCCCCCCCTTTTTCTTCCGTGGTGTTGTCCTGGTCTACTGTTTCTCTGTCACATCAATTCCTTCGAGGGTTCATGTGACAAAACACTTGAAAGTTGCTTTGTCCCTCCTCCTTGTCACGTTACACTTCTTACTTCTCCTCCTCCTCCTCCTCCTCGTCTTCTTCCTCCTGTTGTCTGCGCTGTCAGCCCAGAGCGTGGCACCTGCTCTCATGTTCCTAATTAGTCGCGTTTAATTAATTATGTGCGTCGTCTTATAGCTGGAGATGTCTTCGAATGAACAGACAGTTCATTAGGTACACCCGCGTGATCGAGATGAACAAAATCGACAATGGCGTTTTGGGTCACTTGGAAAATGCCATCTTTTTTTTTTTTTTAAACAATAAGCTTTTTCTTTTGTTGAAATAATATAACATAATACAAATAAGGGACCTTTTACACAGTAGGATTCTGATTCTGCACATCCACTCAAATTAATACCAAGTCTTGCATTCAATGCAGGTGTACCTAATGTTGTGACCTGTGATATTGTCAAGCATTTGCCGGGATGTTTTTAAGTCGTAGTAAAGGTGAAGGGACACCTGACGTCACTCTACAGTAGTTGCATCCCGGCGGCTACAGCTGCTGCTCCGGCGTCCTTCTGTTACGTCGGGATGCCGAACAAAAGCTCCCATCAAATATTTACCGACCCGGTTGGCATGACACAAACGGGGAAAGATCAAGCTGATCGGCTTGATGAGGTCAACCCTAACGCTCATCGAGTTTCCAGCAGAAAAGACCGAAGTGGACTCAGTGGTCACTCAGAAAATATCTACCCACATCAGTGAAAAGCAGATATGCATTTTTTTTTTTTTTTTAAATACGAACAAAAATACATTTACTTGTGCTTGGCTCGAAAGTTAAAAAAAAAAAAAAAAAAGTACAAAATTATGTTTTTCTCAGACTATCCCAAAAAACACTTTACACACATACAGAAAATTCAGATTCTTGTCAGTAAAAACGGTGATGCTGCATTTAATGGTAAAACTTAAAAATATTCAAATGGGGGGTATATAATATGCGTAAATATACATATTCCTTTTTTGTGATAAACTGAGGGCAACGCCCAGGCTGCAGCGTAGTCCAAATTTAGACAGAACTTGGAGTGCTACGGCATGCTAACGGGCCCGTAAACTGCTAAACACAGTGAGGTTAAAAAAAAAAAAAAAAAAAGTGCAAATAATATCGTTTTCGAAACAACAGCCCCATGAAAGTTTTCATGAGAGACCCAGCGTAACGATACAACGCAAAGCCAGTCGAGTTGTTTTGGGAGGCGTCGGCGTGACAACTGATTGCAAACAAAAATATTTGTCCTGGCCTCGCATATTTACATCTGCTCCCGCTTTGACTGAGCTTGCTTCCTGGAGGACCCGTTTGCCGAGACTCAATGACAAGAAGTCGAGTTGACAGGCCCGGCGTGAGACAGTTAAATGCCCCCTTGCCGCTCTGGATAATTAATAAATAAAGTACCAGGGGAGTCCTGTCATGGCTTCCTCTATGACAAGGGGCTGTCTCCAGTGCACTTAAGCATTAAATGACCAATTCCTTGTCAGACGAACTTCCACCGCACTCCCCCGGCGCCCTGCTTCTCATCGCCGCCGCCTTCGCCCCATGCACACGCGCCCGTATCGCTTTCTTTCCGACGAGAGGCGCTTTGGCGCCAGTTTTCCAGCGACTGATGGCTCAAGTTCATTTCTGCTGAATTAATTGGTCCCTGAATGAATTGCGTTGACAGGGCAATTCATCATGTGTTTGGGCTGACAGTGAGCGCGGCCGAGGAAGGAGGAAGTCTGGGGTTACGCGGGGAAGAAGATGGGGGTTGATGATTCTTAAGACTTTCCAGTTCCTCTCTGGGAATATTTCCCAGCTGCCCCCCGCTTGCCAGGGTCTAACGCTGAGGCTGACAGCTGATTAGAGGGCCGCCTCTGTCTGTTTTGTAGGGTAAACCCGGCCAAAATAGTAGCCCGGCCAGCCAGGTAGAAAGCGTTAATTGTTTACTGGCAAAGAAAGTCACCCCTAACTGATCCACCTTTCAAAATTAGTCTTTGAAACATCTTTTTTTTTTTTCTTCCAGATAATTTTTTTTTTCACGGGTGAAAGTTCAAAGCAGAAAGTTTTTTTTTTTTTTTAGTTGCATGACCTCTATTAAATCCAACAAATGGTCCTTTGGCTCATTTTGCAATTTATCTGGGCCACTAAATTTTCAATTTTACTTAATCTCGCTGGATTTTGGTGAACAGCATCGATTTATTTTTTATTTTTCAATGCCATCAATAATTATTCAACTGAATTGGGAATTCGCCATCAATCCAAACCACTAAATGTGAGCTACATCCATGCAGACCTTCACTGGGCAAGGAAATCTCATCGCCTCGCCACCTCCAAGCATTTCAACCGTCGTTTTAGTCATTTTCTTGTCTTATTCTCGCTAGCTTGTCAAGCACTTATCGGGCCAATCAATGCTCACTCATTAGGAACCTCCCCTCAACTATCCCGCCGATGTCCTCGCACCGAGTGGAGAATCACCTCATAATTGGTGCTCAGGCATCATAACAAGCTAGGCTGCCCCGCTGACACGTCCGTACAAACAGGTCTAACACGCCGATTGATGGATAGCGGAGAATCGTATTACATATTGCCACATCCAATTAGATACAGCACATAAAGCAGCACATCCATTCCGCCCTTCCCACCGAACGGCCGCTCGAGGAATATGAAGATGTGAAATGCATTTTCATATTTCCACGCCGCCGTCTCGCCTTGTCACGGGCGAAAAGAAAAAAAAAGAAAGATAACATCCCGAGGATTTATTGTGCATTTGACACGCCACTAACCAAATTAGCATTTGGCCATCGCAGCATATTCATAGCGTGCTCGAGTACACGCGGCGTGTGCAGTCAGCAGTTAGAAAGGTCAACAGCGGTTCTGATGTCGTCCTACATAAGTCAAGTACACGCGTCCTAAACTTACTTCCATGTGGCGCATGTCACATCAACATTTGAGGAACACTAAACACAAGCGTCAAAGGTATCTGTAATTAAATAGTAATAAGCGCAATTGTCCTCATAATGGCTTCAGTTGACTGTAAGCACTCACATCATATACTGTATATTTCCATGCCGCTGTCTGCCATGTGATGTGGAGCAGTCGAGTTGCGCGTGATTGACAGCTACATCCTGGTTCACACTTTGTTGCTTTCACAGGAGAGAGAGAGAGAGAGACGCCAATTTTGACGGGAAAGCGACACGGAAAAGTTTCTAAATAGAATAAATCTGCTTTGGGAATTCTGAGCCTTTTTTTTTTTTTTTTTTCATAACAAGGGCTGTGAATGACAAACTCCTGACACTTCACTAGTGTCTTTTGAAAGAAACGACAATGTTGAATAAGCAAAAAAAAAGTGCAATGCTAACATCTCAAACCTCAAAATTGGCTGTTTAAAAAAACAAAAAAACTTATTTTCTGTCCACAAGCTGTTCAAACGTTCTATGTTTCTCAAAGACTTAAATTGTATAATAATGCAATTTTTTTTTTGTTCAGTCAAAAAATCAGGAGCTTTGTTCATAAAATAATGTTATGTTGTGAGTGCATTAACCGAAATGCTACTATCGTTAGGCCATACCGATTTTGGCCTGAGCGTCAGAAACTAAGCCGTAGCTGGGAATTAGCACTGGTCACTTAGCTGTGTGTGGTTTTGAGGGCTAAAAAAAATGGCCTCCTACTGTACACTTATTTTCCAACAGTGCACTAAATGTCCCATTAGTGCTGTCACATGTACGCCGTGCTTTTTATCGCAGGCCCAAATCCTTCGCCAATTGCACACGGCTAATCGAGACGCTGTCCGCCGGCTGTAAATCAATAAGGACGTAACTAAGTCGTACCAGGCGGAGGGATTACGGTGAGAAGAAAAGAGTGAGAATAAGCTTCCAGAGAGGGAGAGGAAGAGGGGGTGGTTGAGGAGGGATTTCACGCATAAATCTAGCGGCTGCAACTTAAGCGCAAATTGAATTCTGAGGCGACGAGAGAGAAAAAAAATTAATTCGACTTTACAAAGCGGCGAGAGGGAGAGGTTAAACACTTTATACGCTGCTCGCTGATCCGAATCGGAGAAAACATTCCGCGGCTCCCGCCTCTGAGGCACGTGATCGCGGTTACACCTGAGAAGTCGCTTCATTTGTCTCTAAACAGGCTCGTTAGTAGGAGATGTTTATACAAATACATTTTTTAAACGGATTTATGCTCTAAAAGAGCAGGAAATAAATCATGATGTCTGCTTTTTTTTACTTCTAATTTAGGGTTGGGCAACATGCGGCATGTGGGCAAGATATGGACCACCATAGCATTTAATGTGTCCTGACATGACCTCGGAAGAATAATTATCAAAAGCGTCAAATGTTTTTAATGACTGTGTAAAATAACATTTATTTATAAATGCATGATTCATGTTTAAAATTTCTAGAGCCTGGAACGAAAGTAGGACCGGTATATGGTTTTTTTTTTTTTTAAATATTTGCTGAAAATTAAGATATATAAATAACAGCCATTTTTTAGGTAAAAGATTCCAGACACTTTTTTTTTTATTATTATACAAGTGTGACCAGCATAAATGAAAGAGATAATACCCATGAACATGAAAGACAGTTCTTACTGTATTTACATGAAGTGTTTTGTCACACACACACGCACACACAGACACACGCGCGCGCTCCTACAAATGAACATTAAATAAACTCCACCCATTGTACCTTTAACTGCTTCATATGCGTATGATGACCACCTGCACTGCATAGAATTTAGACATTTAGACTTCCTCATGAAGCGTGTGGCTTGTCCCTAATAATATTAATAATAATAACCATGAAAAAAAATAATATTAATAACACTGATCTCAATGATAGTCGGCCTGTAAATAAACAACAAAAAAGTCTTTGGCAAATGTAAACTACATTCAGTCAAAAAAAAAAAAAAAAGATGGCTGAAACATGAGGACGCTGAAGCTCTTGAATGTTTTTTTTTTTTAAGGCATTGACCTGCTTTTTCACTCCATAGCCATCAGCACTGACTTTTTAACAATTTCTCCTTTTATTTAATTTTTTTATACTCGACATTGGGCGTTGGCGGTTGGATCCTGTCCTGCCAAAGACTTGATCAACTTAAATTAAAACATCCAGCAGTAGTGCATGTTGTCGAGATGCGTCGCTTTAAGTGCCAAACCTAAAGCACATATGCATAAAGGATTCGTGCATATATAACAACGCTCCAGTGTTGCAAACCTCTGAAAATAGTGCAAAATCAACAACAAAAGTAATAAAAAGGACACAAAAAAATTTGCCTTTCAAATCCTTGACACAGCAGTTTAGTCCTCTAAATGATTGGAAAAGGAAACAAAAAAAAAATCAATAAGAATACATCCACTTGCTTCCAGGGCGACGCACTGCACTTTTTTGTTTTTTTTTTGTTTTTAAGTGGTTGATTGTGTATCACAGAGTCCTAATCTTCTCACGGCAGTCCGCCTTGCTGGATCATGAATGAAAATGCAGCCGGCTCATCTCGTGGCGTTCCCGTTCTGCTGGAGTATTTAAGGGAGGACAAATAGGAAAATAAAAGGCCGCTACAACATTTTTAAGCCCCAAACAGTCCCTGCTGAGAGCTGCCAAGCAAAGGAATGTACAGTATTGATCCACGATGGCTGATTTTAGTTTTGTTTTTTCTCACTTTTCCGCAACCACGTTGAAGATATCTTGAATACCCCCTTAGATTTATAAAAAAAAAAAAAAAAAAGAAATGTCCAAAAATGTGCCTCATCATGTGAGCTCGGTGTCCTCGCTCTGCTCAAATATGGAGGCTGAGGCGCCGGTCCTGCAGGTTGATTTGGTTTCCATGGTAACTAGGGGCGGTCATAGGCAGCGGCAGCAGTGGGTGGGACGGAGCCTCTCGATGCGGCACTATAATAATAAGGGGAACCTGAAAGTTAACAGAAGAACGCACCATTTGAAACAATGAACACAAAAAAAAAAAAAAAACAACAAATAAGAAGTTTACTTCATGTTGAAAAATCTATTAAAGCTACGCGTATTTTCTTGACATAACGGGGTGTAAATGGAAATAAAAACTAAAATAGTGATAACTGCTGAATAATGTAGAAAACGCAAAATCTTATTATTATTATAATTATTGAAATCTCTCAAATATTTTATTTCAGCATTAATTCAATTCATAATTGCAATAATTTAATTACAATCATTTTTAGAATATTGTGAATGTAAAATTCCGTTTTATTTGATTTGTTCCTTTAGCCTGACGTCGCATGCTTGGCTAAGAGGACGAGAGTACCTCCCAATTTAATTTTTTAATAGTGTTATACTCCAGTCCTGAAGACTTTTGACGAAACAGTAGCGAAAGAGAACGTGGAATTAGCAGTAAGCTAGCAAGCTACTTAGCACGCTAAATAAGCCGCGGTACTTACTTAGTAACGCGGGATTGCTGAATCGCCAAGCTTCGTTGTAGGTGGTGTACTGTGGATGACTGTAGGGGTTCCCCGAAAACTCACTCCCTGCAAAACAAGACAACAAATCAATTAACATTTCA